>NW_026463466.1:0-65832 GCF_021730395.1 Mercenaria mercenaria
CATCAAGCGGTCCATGAGAATTCGTTTAAAGGTATTTCTATTTTTAGTTCTAGCAGTCCCTAAAAGGGGCTAAGTTCCCCCATTTGATCAAACTTATGAGAGGACCATAATTATAATAATGCTACAAACCAAGTTTAATCAAGATCTATCAGCGGTTCATGAGAAGACGTTATTAAAAGTATTTCTATATTTACCTCTAGCAGACCCTAAAATGGGCCAAGCGCCCCCATTTGAACAAACTTGATAGAGGACCTCGCCAGGATGCTACCGACCAAATTTGGTGTTATTCTGAACAGTAGTTTCAGAGGAGATGTTTAAGTAAAAATGTGGACAACACATGCCAGACCGCCCACCTCATACTAATAGCTCACACTGAACCTTCAGTTCAGATGTCAGCTAACTAGAAAGGAGGAGCTAGAGTTGACAAGTTTGTTTGGTTTATTAACGTTTGATCTATAAGCAAAATAACTCAAAGTAAACTTAAAAATAAAATGATGTATATTTATTTACATGAAGTCAATATTGTTATTTACTCACTCTTGTCCTGAGCAATATGCACATTTTGTAAATGATATAAAGTACCATATTTCTCCATGTTGGTGCCCTAAGATTGGACCTCTCATTGTGACCAAAATTTGCAAAGAATTCAATGCATGTCACAACATTTTTTTTTGTATCCTTTTCGGTATTTGGTCACTTTATTGTATTTGGTCAATTTATTTTCATGTATAAAATTTTAATATTTCAGTTCATATTTTTTAATGAATTTTACAAGGAGAAATATGGTAGTATATAAAGAAGAGAAACAGTAAAATTCCACCATTTTCTTATTATAAGAAATTTTTACCTGAAAGTTTATCACAATCTGTATAGGCCAGATAAAACCTGCTGGACTCGCAGTAATTAACAAACAAAAACTCCAGTCTCCAATAAAACAAAACCACTTATTTTGTATAATGTTTGTGTAGGTTGGATATCAACTGTCTTTCTTTTTCGCTGAAGTTTTAGCATAAAAACACAAACTTTGCTTGTTATTCTCCCTTATATATGTGAGCATTTTACAAATGCTATGCAAATATCATCAAATCCGTACGTAGTACACAACATACTGATTTATTGTTCACCATTAAATATAATATTTTATCCTTTTCATTCATTTTCTATACAAACATTGAACAACCAAAGAATAATTTGAATATTTTGTACACAGAACAGATCTTAGAATGGAATGGTTTAAATGTCAATGAATATCCACATGAAAGTTTCCAGATGACATGAATAATCTCTATGAATCAGGCGCTTTTTTCTTCTGCTGGTGGCTCATATTGCTGAAACTGAAAAAAAAGAAAGAAAAAAATCTACAATATGATAAATGTATTTCTGAACCCTGCAACTCCCCACTGTTACGCAGGTAAAGCTAGATGAATTTGGATCTTAAAATTACAAAAACAGTGGTAGTACATGTATATACAAATCATAACTTTACTGCATGTGATTAAAAGTTAAAACCACATAAAACTTAACTATAACAGTAACAAACAACAATAACAAGAGCTGTCGGAGGACAGCAAAGGTGGACTATTCAACGACCTTATCAACTGAATGAATATTAACGCTAAAAAAGGCGCATAATTTTGTAAAGAGTATAACAGGATTATGGAACCTGTAAAATGCATATCAGCTCATGACAGTGGACAAGTGTGTGAAGTTTCAATCCATTCCCATTAGTGGGTACAAAGATACCAGCTTACGTTCAAAAACTTAACCAAAAACTAGTAAGTTGAAAATGGGACATACTTTAATAAAAATGCAAACTAGAGTTATGGAACCTGTGCACAGCATGTCAGATCATCAAAGTGAACAAGTGTGTGAAGTTTCAATTCATTCCCATTAGTAGGTACTGAGATACCAGCTTACATACAAAAAACTTAACCAACAATTTCTAAGTCAAAAAGGAGCATAATTTTGTAAAAAGGCAAGACAGAGTTATTGAACACATGCTTCAGTTTATCACAGTGATTAAGTGACTGAAGTTTTCAATCCATTTAACACAAGTGGTTACTGAGATACCAGCTTACAAAAACTTAACCAAATCGGGACACGGACGCGGACGCCGATGCACGGGTTAGTCCAATAGCTCTACCTATTCTTTGAATAGTTGAGGTAAAAATGCACCAATATGAAGATCTACATGTATCTGCAGCCTCCTTTTCCCCCCAAATAGTCAAATAATTAACTGCTTATAGAAGCTCAATGCAAACCTCTCAAATGTAAATTACACATTAAACAAAATTGTCAAAAAAAAAACAGTGCAACTGCATTTGCTAACAGTGTGTGTTTTACTCTTCTCAAAGGTCGAACTGTCTGAAATAACACTGGGAAGATGGGAAGGAGTGTGCTCACTGATCAACTACCTAATGCTAAAATCTTGTGCCTTAAGTAGAATAAGGTAAATAGTCCGAAATGTTCATCCCTTGTAAGGCAATTAATATTAATCCATAACTTGTATCCATAGCGTGTCAACAAACACATCAAAGTTCCACTAAAATACTATGCACAAATTCGTGACATTGTAGAATGCCATATCAGACTGAAAGGCAATTTGCAATAGGTACTAACTGAACTGCTACAAAACATATTACCATATTATTATAAGCCTATTTATTAAGGTTCAAGCCCCTGTATGAGTAAAAGAAAATGTATTTCAGTTATGCCAGTCTGTTAACCTTTGCTATCCTCTACAATATCATGTTACTGACAACTTCTCAACATAACTCAATAGTGGAGCATAAATGACTTCAAACTTAAGATAAACTGTCTTCACATAAATCGTCACAGAGATTAGTTACAGTCACCTCACTCAGAAGTAGATTGTGTGACCTCTATGTCTAGCTCTAAATAGTAATCTTAAGGTCTTTCTATTGAAGTCGACAGACAGACTACTACAAATTATATGTCAATGTCATAGAATCAACTTTAGGATTCTAGGTTGCACAATACTTTTCTGTCTTTGTGTTGGGTTTAACGCCGTTTTCAACACAATTTCAGTTATGTAACGGCGGGCAGTTAACGTAACTAGTGTTCCTGGATTCTGAACCAATACAAACCTGTTCTCCGCAAGTAACTGCCAACTTCCCCACTTGAATCAGAGGTGGAGGACGACTGATTTCAAACACAATGTCTTTTATCAAATCGTCACGGAGAACATACGGTCCGTCCGAGGATCGAACTCACGGCCCCGTGATCCGTAAATCAGCACAATACTCAGTTTGTTGCTTTCATTCATACTACAACTTTAATTTCTCCATTGTTAGTGCTCTGATTCGAACACACATCCTGAGATCAAAATCGTATTAAGGTAATGGACCCACAGTGACAATTGGCAAATTACAGTTGAAACTCGATATCTCGAACTTGCTTATAAATCTCAAAATTCCAGCTATCTCGAAGACGTTTTCAAGTCAGTCCCCAAAACATGTGCACAAAATATCAATTTAAGTCGAATATCGGTTACCTCCAAGTAAAACTCTCAATCCTTTGGAATTCGAGTTTCCAAGTTTAAGCTGTACATATTCTCAGAATATGATTTCAGCATTTTCGTTTTTCTATAGAAAGAGTGAGTGTTGAGCTACATTTATGTCTAACGGACAGCCTAACAAGAATGGGTAATCACAAAGAAATTGCCGAGTGTCATTAAGGCTCCACTACCTTAACCCTTAGCCTGCTAAATTTCTAAAATGGACTGGTCCATCATTCAATTTGAGCAGTACCATTTACTATTCAAAGGGGTGTTTAGCACCAAGCTTTTTCTCAACTGTATCCATGCGGCCACTTATGGCTAGTAACACATTCATTATATCACGATTAGTTGGCTCTGTTTGTTTGTCAGCCATTGTTTTTGAGTGATCACTACTAGCTCTTACAACATCCACGCTATCATTCAAAAATACAATATTTTCACCATTATCCTCATTATCATCTCCATAAAGCACTGAATTTGTCCACTTTAAAATGCCACTTTAAAATGTCACTCACCGCTAGTACCGACTATGGTTTCAAACCCCTATTAACATCAACTTCTGAAAGCATCCTGAAGAAAGTGTGCAGTTTCATAAATGTTATAATTAAATCTTTCAATAGATAAATACCAGTGTCTCCCAGCTATGCCTATAGTCTTTTATTTTCTTAACATATTTCTTTTATCTATTTTTTTTTGCAAACATTAATAGTGGAAATCACATTTGCTGTTGTTAAGTACAGTGAATACTTGCTATTGTTAGGCACAATGAGTACTTGCTATTGTTATGTGCAATGAGTACTTGCTACTGTTATGTACAATGAGTACTTGCTATGGTTATGTACAATGTCTGCCTGAAATTATCATGTTAAATGCTGTTTCTTTCTCTTCTCATTTTGGATACATAATTATGTTATTTCACATTTTTTTATGTCATACATTGCTTTTCTTTTTGCTGACAAAAGCATAAATTAATTACCATGTCACTCTGTTTTTTACTAAATCTTACCCATTTATAGATTCTTACACACTGTGAAATTACCAGATATACTTCGCTCTAATATTTCACTGAGAGACATGAAATAGATAAAACACATTGGTATGATTAAATATCTCATACTAAGCAATACCTAATTCAAAGACACTTACCAACTTGTTGTTTTTGTTGTGTGTGTTGTTTTTTTTAAATCCAATGAATTTAAATCGAATAGAAACTATTCCCGAAATAATACTGTTTATTAATATAACCAAATATCTACATAAATAGAATGCACTTGCTAATCTTTATGCTTCAGTAATCCAGCCAATGATTGATTACTACACATTTGACAATAGCCAATCAGGTAAAAGTGGTAAGTTCATTAACGATACTATGGAATTTCATTCATCAAAACCGGACTACTTTCCGCACTTTTGTCATGGAAATCGTGCTTTTTATCTTTATTTTGAGTCACTTGTTTCACTTCACTGTGAGGAAACTGAATTTCTAAGAGGTGTTTTTCAGTGTATACACATAGCAAATGTATATTAAGAAATACCTAGATGTTTTTGTTTTTTTTTTTTATCTTTTTTATTTATTATTCTAGCATTTTAATTCCCCCGTATCTCTTGTCTTTTTTTTTTTCTTTTAAGTATCTGCTTATTATTACTGTTGTCTAAACTTTTCTCTAAAACTGTAACATGTATTATATTGACTATCTTGCACCGGAACATTGTTAAATCATGCTAATTTACCTTTCTGTAATAACCCCATGTTGTACTATAATACCATGTACCTGGGTGAATAAAAGAAATGTTCTGTTCTGTTCTGTTCTGCTACATCACGATCTTTATCCGTATTTGCAGCGAGCCAAAAAGTAATCTCTAGTTTCATCTTCTTTGTTACATAATTAATTAATGAGGTGTTAAAGGATTAACTATATGTGCTATGTTTCAAACCACTAACACCTATATATATAATCAACCAGGTGTAAACATTTCTGTTGATTGTTAAATTGAATAAACCATATCTAAGATTAAATCCATTGTTACGAGTATTTAATTGTGTACAATACTAAAATATTGTCCGTAAGTATTGACCTGGCACTCATTAATTTTCGCCAATATTTTCGGGCGTTTTCGTTAATTTACGCAATATAAGTATCATGAAAGTATCTACATTACTAAAGTAACATGTAAAGTTAACCGATGACACGGTGGTGTAGAGGTAAGTTGTCTGACTTCTACGCACGTTACCACGGGTTCGAAATCACTTACTGAATTGAGCTTTTTTCTTCAATTTAATGTATTGTATTGTTATCGTTTATATTATTTTATGTATCATATTTCATGAATTTTAATTCTTTTCTCTTGTTGTCTTTTTTCTGGAACGCTGGTGACAGATAGTTTGTCTTTTTATGTAACATACTTTTAAAACAATTTTATTCCACTTTTTACAACGGGTAAATATGATTACACTTAATAAATGAACCATAAATATCACGAAACGTTTGATCAAATGAGTAATAAGTCTGCATATAAAATTTGGGGAAAAAAGATATGGTAAAACGTAGGACTCGAACCCACAATCCTGATATTGACAGGTAAACGCTTTGTCCGCACAGCTACCTGCACATGTGACAATATATCAGTTAGGAATTATATATGTAATATTTAGTTATATCGCTATTTATGTTCGGTCACCGAAAATTAATTTACGGAAATATACGGAATATTCATGAGTGCCAGGTCAATGCTTACGGACAATATCTACACATGCACACAAACAAACAATATATTCTTACATCATTTTATATATACATACAGTACAGGTATTAAATTATTAATACTATATGGTCTAACTCAGCAACAGCATTTCCTAAAAGGTCTCATAACCATATATACCTGATCAAAAAGATTCGCTAAATTGTGTTTTTTAAAGTCATAATTGTCCCCAGAAACTATGTCAAAGTAATTATTGGATCCATCAAAACATGAAAAATATTTCTGAGGGGTCGAAATGTCTTTGGGGTCGAACTGTCCAAGGAAATTCAATTTTGGGGTGGAAATGTCTTGGGTTGAAATGTCTTGGGGTTGAAATGTCTAGCAGAGTTTGTTTTGTTTTGTTTCATTCATTCTTATTTGTTTACGCTGCGCTGCGTAGTTATGACTGTTTCCAGTCTAACTAATCAATCGTAGGCCCAGCGAGATTTGAATTTTGAGACCTGTTGCCAGATACAGGTCGGCGCCTGGATCGATTCCAAAGAATTAGATTCATATGATATATTTAAAAGGGACCTTAATTCAAGGCCCGGGTGTTATTTTTGAACATGTCTGGGTCTTGGCTGGAGTATTTATTGTTATTATATTGTTTTTAAATGTTATACCCCCCTAAACTGTGTCTAAATTTCCGAAATAATAAATAGGTTATGAAATATATATTTAAATTTATTAAATTTTGTCATCCAGGGTAAGAGCCGCGATTACCTTACATACACTCCTGATACGCCTGAGAAAAACTGCCACTGACCATGAACTGCATCTATACTCTTAAGATTTATTTTATTAATATTAAAACTTTAGAAACCTTAAAACTTTAAAAACACATTTAAAAAGATCATTTATATACTTCCGATAATTGTCAGTACACAGGTTATTTATAGATTACACGCCACGCCTACTGCATAATTGTGTCATATCGATAAATACGCTTACTCTATATGCGCTAAACATTCAATGTGATTTAACAATTCTGTTTTATTCTATATTTTTAAATTGCTGCCATTTTGTCATTTTTTAATGTTTTTCCGATCTGTTTTTTTGCACTTTCCAGTCTAGGGTCTAAATTTAATGATTATATCGATATTAATTACTTTACGTGTTGTATAGAAAACACACTGGTTATTCGGGTACCTACTCGAGTGAGCGATACCGCCCTCGTGTGATTTATATACATGTAGGTTGTATAGGGTATATAAAAACAATACCAACGTATGACACATATTTAAGCATGTTGAACATTTTAAAGACAGAATCGTCCGAGGAAATGCATTAATTCGCACTGGTGAAAATATCAGTCCTCACTAATATTGATATGACTACAAAATTTGAAGAAATGTAACGAAATTCATGTAATTTGACGATTTGAGACGTATTTTTCTTTGTTCGAAGTCGACATAACTGAATTTGGCACTCTCCTTGATAAAACTATGCATACTCAACTACAAAACGAATGAATCGTGTACCTGCAAGTTATTTTTGTTGATAAAATTTCAATTATATGCATCCTGTCGCTGTTTTTGATGGTACCTCTGACGATGGATGAAAATAAACAATGATACCTACCCGTTTGCACATGGGTACCGTCCTCGTTATGTCAATGAACATTTATAAAACTCCCCGCAGCGATTACTTCCGCAATACGGGTACACTTAAATAATCGCTTTGAGGAACTGGAAATGTGAAACCCGACCTTTAGTAGATCTATATGATTAGAATGTTAACTTTAAAAATGTAAAGATATGAGTTAGCAGTACTTCACCAATATCAAATCTTCCCTCACACCCACCCTCTATTCTACACATTCTATCATCTTGCCTACTTGGAGTTTTTCTTTTTCTCCTTCAGTCTCATTATGAAAGCGATCACACTTGTCGTCGCACCGTGCAAAAGTGCTTATACATGTTAAGACTGACCTTCTTTTCCTTCCTGAAGGGGAAATCGGACCCTCTCTCTGGGCATGTATTCGTATAGGGAGAGGCTGCGGCTTCAAAATCTGCCTTTTATTGTATCTTGTAATTATAGGTGCACCCTCCATTAAGTTCGTGCTAATTATGCGACTTATTTACAAGTGCATACAATATACACTACTGTATAAGTGTCTTACAGGTGACTAACTGAAGAAAAAGAAGTAGAAATGGAAGTCTGGTTATCACATCCAATCTCTTTTTATGTTTGTACACACACTCCTCACAGTGGTTGTAAACGTTAAATGTACGTCAAGGGAGGACATCTGTGAGATTCAAGATTTCAAAATTTTATTTATAACTGGACCCATACGGGCATCAGTATTATAATAACAACACATTTAACAAAACAAACACTTAAAGGGCCTACATAAAATAAAACAGTAGTTTTACGGTCATAATAGATCTGATACGGATATTTTGTAAGCTAAACTGAGATAAAGGACGGTGTACATTTAGAATTAACCAGGTTTGAAAACAGTGTTTTAACTGGCCAGCAAATAACTGCCAGTGGCAAAAACCTATTCCTCCAAAAAATAAATTGAAGTATTTTCTGTACAAACAATGCTAACTTAAAAAGAAGAGTACTATCATTACTATGAAATAGTTGAAATGACATTAGACTGTTGAAAGTCATTTGGTGTATTTTTTACTCTGTCTAAATTTAAGTACGAAAATTCTATAATGTAATGAAATTCATCTCCTAAAGATGTATTATCACACAGATAACAAGTCCTGTTATTGAGCTCAGTATTCAAAAATATCCCTTTGTCAACTTGTAACAAATTGTTCTTACATCGGAAATGACACATGGATATTGAGAAATTTGTTGGTAAAACTTTAAAATAATTTTCAAACTCAAAGGTTGTTATAAATATTCTGTAACACAAACATTTTCTGGAAATTTGCAGTTTGTTTTTTCATTCCGTGATTGAATTAACTGGCCTTCAACCTCTGTTGTACAATATTGCGGAAATACACTGGTGAAAATACTGATTGATTCAACCAGTATTCAGCAAATCCAAGTTGCTCTAAAAGTTTTTTTACATATGAAATCCAAGAACAATAATTTACATTTTCTGATGGAGTCTCTACATGAACCTTTAAAATATGCAATTTATCTTTTTTTTTTGTTGTTGTTTACCATTAATAATTGTACACCAGTAGTTCAATATTCTATTTCTAATTATAACATCTATTGGTAATACACCAAGCTTGCCAAAAACATGACATTAGGTGTTGACCTTTTTAACCTTCAGCACCATTTTAAAAAAAAAAATTAAGCTGAAAACTTTTAACAATGCTAACAACACTACAACCCCATACCTCTGATCCATATTGGTTGAACCACAGAAATAAACGTAATTGTAAATCAATACTAAACTGCAACGTCCTACAATTTTTTCAACAGAGCATACATATATTTTCAAGCTTGGTGAACCACATACATTAAGACTGGTAAGATGATATTTTGTTAAAGTTTAAGTATCAGACGAGCTGTAATAACTTTGAAATGATGTACAAAAAGTTACCCAGAGCAAGCAAAGGGTGGACCCAGTTCACCAAAATTTCTCGTCGTTTTCTTTTTTTTTTTCTTTTTTTTTTCATTTCCCATCCTTTTAGCTCTGATTTTGATGATGATGCTTGAATTGTTCGACAAACCTGCAAACCTACTAAACTTCATGACCTCTTTACCTATCTTAGATAATAGAACATCATTTTTTCCAAAACCTATTTTTCATGAAAGTTCTATCATAACTTAAAGTAACGATGAAAATAAAGTGGGAGTGTGTACCGTCCTCGTTTTTTTACCTCGTTTTAGTTCCTAGTAAAATGCCAGTCAGTTGTAGTCTGCTACCCTAAAATATGCTCATGTTCGCACAATAAACCCCTACATTCGGTTTCGATCCGCAAAACTTGCAGTGTGGAGTGTAGCTGCCTATAAACATAAACCATCTCATTTCATGCATCAAGCCCGGCTCCAGGGCCCGGCCGAGGGGGCCCGTGCCTCCCCAGTTGGCCTAGAAGTGACATACTCATCAAAGATGCATCCTACTATTTTGGCAAATCATTATTTCTCAAAATTTAGACCCAGAAATATACCAGAGGCCACCATTTAATACCTGAATTCCAAAATTTTCCAGGGGAGAGCCCCCCTGACCCCCAATCAAGAGGGAAGTATCGTACCCCTCCAATACACTTCGAAATTTAGACCTTAAATACACCAGAGGACATCATTTTCTGCCTGGTTTTCAAAAAATTCCAGGAGTCCCCCTGACCCGCCCCACTGACCCCGGAATCCCTGCCTAACGTCTAACATGGGCAAAGGCACCCCCTCCAATACCTTGCCCTCCCCGCCCCTCAGTCAAAAATTTCTGGATCCGGCCCTGTGCATGATGTATTCTTGCAGTAAAATGTGTGATTAAAGCACTTGTTCCATACGAATTTTCGAAAAACAAAACATGGAGAAATAAGGATCTGTTTACTACTGGCTTCTTTCGACTGCTCTTGACGAAGCACATTTTCGACCGGATTACTGGCTTTATTCCTCAAAACGAAGCTTAGAAACATGGGTCGATCGCAATAAAATATTTGACAAAAATCATAGAATTTCTGAACAAATTTAATTTTGTTTTTGCTATGAACATTTTATACCCTGTAACAACTTAAATAACAAGACAAAATTTACGGAAGCAATATTCAATGAAAATACACATAAGAATGTGTCTATGTAGATGGCTCTTGATACTAAGTTGATAGCGAATTTGAAGCGATGTGAGATTTTCTCCGGAAAAGCTGATTCCAGAGGCTGGAGGGCATAAAAGACTAAAGTTTTATCTTTATCTTGGCTGGTCATTGCATGTTATCGCTAAATTAGAAAATGGGTCTGCCTCAATGTAATGGTCATTTCAATAACGAGGACGGTATCCGCTCGATTGACAGAAACAACGAGGATGGTACCATGGTATATCGTCAGAGGTATCTGTTTTTCTACACACTGTCTTCGAAAAAATCGATATAATTTTACTGTGATTCCAGTTTTTGTGAAATGAAAGTAACGGTTAACACATAAAATGACTGCTTTTCATTTTCCTAACAAAAATTTCCTCATATAATCCGAAATAATACCATCAATCGTGAAAATATATACCATCGCCTTAAAATATCTTCATTTTCGCAGCAAAAAACGTATTTTTTTCACAGTTATTCAGATTATATTAGATAGATATTTGACATGGATATAGTTAAGGTATGATCTTACACATTCAATACTAAAACTTTTCAAATCTTCAGTTAAATACGGAATAATAAGCTGTTAAAGGTGTGACTTTCCTGTTCACCAACATGTACATAAATCACACGAGGGCGGTATCGCTCACACGAGTAGGTACCCGAATAACCAGTGTGGAAAATATATTTACGATCGCGCTGTATGAAATTTTACTGTTGATTTTATCAAATTTCGACCGTTTCTAAGTGATTTTGCTTATATTAATTAAATTATCTTACTAAAAATGCTCTATCCATATAGCTATATGTATTCTTCAGCGATTTTGAAAATATGAAGATAATCTATGAATTAATAAATGTTTTACACGCGAATCCTGTGTACTCGGTAGCTAAATTACGCGTAAGAATTTTTACTTAAAATTTTCCCGTTTACCTGTTGTTTGTTTACCATTGTATGTTGACATCTGTATGTTTCCGGCTCATCGTCACTACTGGATTTTCCTATGGTGGCGTCTTTCTAATACATGCTTTCTCGGTCCGGGCGTTGTTTATGCCACCATAGGTCCCTACCACATATATACATTGCTGGCCATTACTTTAATTTAGTTTACTAGATTTATTTAATTTTGTTATATCTTTTATCTGAATAAAAGAGTTAAAATTGAATAAAAGTTGGTTAAAAAGCTAGCTAAAATTCGATAAAATTTGATAAAATTTGATAAAATCAGAGTCGGCCTTTGCCGAAAGACGAAAACACAAAGACTCTTATTCCTGATTTTTATTTTGCCTAAAGTTTTAATAAAATTGAATTATAAAAATATATTTAAAAATAATTTAGTAAAAATAGTTGACCATCCTTGCCGAAATGTAAAGTAATTGCAAGGATATGTCTCCTAGTTTTAAAATCATTGTCTAAAAAGAGCCTGATTATGGCTTAAAATTACGTATATGTTTAAAATCAAAATAATTTAAAATATACTGGTAGATAAAAAGTATTTGGCCTTATGATTTAAAATATAGAGAAATTAAAATAACATATATATATACACATTTAACTACTTAAAATTTAGATTTATATAATAAAGTTTAGCAGAGACAGAGAACAATTTCTTTTATTGGTATATAGGCTGATCACTACCAAATAGAATGTAAGCCTCCGCAGGTCTAGTCACAAGTAGTCCAAATATAAATAGTACTAATATTTTTTCCTTTCCTAGTGCATTTTCTCGGAAGCAACGTGCTTACTTTTACCCTACCGCGTTTCAGTATGTATCACTTTGCATTCTAATGAAATCGGCATGTTCCTATCGCATGCTAGATAAAAATGGCGGCGTAAGAATTTAATGTCACGAAAAGAGAAATTGAAAGAAGCGAAAAGTAGTAAATTCAGCGGGTTGTATTTAACGAACTGTAGTTTTCTTATATAAAAGTTAACACCCCCTTTTCTTTTTGTTTTTCTAAAGTAGCGATCTAGTTCTTTATGGGAATATAAGTCTCTGAAAATCTGATATGCTAGAAAATGTCGAAACACCGTTATGAAGTGAGTGGATTTTATATGAAATAAAGAACAGCTGGATTTAGTGGTGTGTACCTACTCTCGCTTGACGAAATGGCGGAGTTGTCGAAAGTTGATGATAATGCTATTCAGTATTTTCAGAACTTCTTGTGTGATGAAAGAAACAAGAAGTTGATGTCAATGTTGAGAGGTGTATTATCAGAATTTGGTTTAGGTCTAGCACGTTCCAGTGTGTTTTTTCTCCGAGTAAATGCATCAAATGCAAACTCTTATTCATGTTTTAAAAAAGCATCGGTTGATACTGAACTACACCGAAAAGATTCTCGTCCACTGGTTGCACCATTGTGTTTGTTTTTCTTGCGTGGTTATGCCACACTTGTGGATTTTCTGGACAAATGTAACCCAAAGATACCAGATGATTTAGCTGAACGTCAGGCACTGAGAGAATTGCTTCAGCTTCTGTCTAATGCAAATGGTAGGTCAGTTTATAGTTATGGAAGAGTGATAACATTTGATTATTGCATAAAAATATAGAGACTTAAATCTTCGAAAGTATGATGTGATGGCTGGGAGGAGATATCTACCCTGACACCAGTTTCAATACACAGCAGACTGCCGATGACACTAAAAATTTGCAGAAACAAAACACAAAATATACATTTCATAAAATGTCAGCAAGGCAAGTTTATGCTTTAAAAAATGTCAGCATAAATTCATTATCAGAGATGTAAGCATTACAAATACTTTGTACCAGAAAATGTTCCCAACAGATTTCAGAAATATATGCAGAATAAGTTTGGATGTGACGAGACAGCGACAGTCGAAAGTTATCACGCTGTCCCGAAACATCCTATTATTTGGACTATATACAACTGGGCCAATGTAAGTGTTGCATCAGAATATTTGGTACAGAGAAATTGTTAAAAAGATCCCTTTTTAGCATGCACTGATGGCATATGCCCAAAACTGTTCTTGATCGTGTTTCCTGCAGGCCTTTTTAACATGGAGCAGCACCTTGCCCCTTTTGAAGTGCCGCCTTGCTGCCCTTCAGACTGCCCGTTTGCGCCACATAACCTTTTATTTTATCAGCCTTGTGTTTTTATCTTGACAAGTGCCCAGGACAGCAAATGTGTATTGTACCGTCAACAAGGGCAGATCAAGGGGGACCCCCACCCCAACACCCGCCGAAAATAGCCAGAGCATAGGTACCGGTAATTTGTCTTTTGTTCTGGGTGAAAAAAGTGCAAAATATGCAAATTTTTCTCGTTCGCTATGCTCGCATATGTAATTTTTCACTTGTTCTGGGTGTAAAAAAAATATAAGAATCCACATTTACCAGTATGTTTATATTACTGAATACTGTATGATTAAATGGAAAAAAGAACAGATTAATACAGTCAGTTATTTTGATTCATACAAGTGTATTTATCGCAGAAATGTTTGAGCAACGAGGGAATGATAAAAAATATTGGCAGACGATCTAATTTTAAATTAGCAAATTTCAAGCATGTACTTTTTACGTCGCATTCTGCTTTCGTTTTTGCATGCCGAAAAAACACCAGAAAATAAAACTTTCCATGTTGATTTGTCGTCATAAATCTTACTGACAAGGAAGACCAATAGGTTTAATCAGCGATATCTAGGTACAAAGTCATCGATAACATGTAGATTTGACGAACTGCCTATGCTTTTAACATAAATTAAATTAATGGTGAAATGATCTGTCAATGATTGACAAAATATACTTGCTCAATTGATAATAGGCAATTGAAAGTTGTTCAATAAAAAAAAAACTTGTTGCAAATTAATTTGCAAATTAATTATCAGCTGATACATGTCTCTGAAAAATGCAAACCAACACTTCATGAAGGGAACAGAATGAGAATATTTGAAAGTATGAATCATCAGTGGCATTTAAAAATGCCCTCTTTGAACAAAAGAAAGGAAAGCTCATTCACAACATGGTAGGCATTATCTAAAGAATAATTTATAGCTCTTTGATGGATTTGTTCGAAACTGATCATTTACACTTATTAGTGTTAACAGAGGTTTTAGTACACACCAGATTATCACTGGGAGTATTTTTTATGTCTCCCCCCAGAGGTGGGGAGACATATTGTTTTTGCCCTGTCTGTCCGTCCGTATGTCACACTTCATTTCCGATCAATAACTGGAGAACCATTTGATCTAGAACCTTCAAACTTCATAGGGTTGTAGGGCTGCTGGAGTAGACGACCCCTATTGTTTTTGGGGTCACTCCGTTAAAGGTCAAGGTCACTGGAGCCTGAACATTGAAAACCATTTCCGATCAATAACTTGAGTACCACTTGACCCAGAATGTTGAAACTTCATAGGATGATTGTACATGCAAAGTAGATGACCCCTATTGATTTTGGGGTCACTCCGTTAAAGGTCACAGGGGCCTGAACATTGAAAACTATTTCCGGTCAGTAACTTGAGAACCACTTGACTCAGAATGTTGAAACTTAATAGGATGATTGGTCATGCAGAGTAGATGACCCCTATTTATTTTGGGGTCACTTGATCAAAGGTCAAGGTCACAGGAGCCTGAACAGTGACTTGAGAACCACTAGGCCAAGAGTGTTGAAACTTAGCGGGATGACTGGACATGCCAAGTAGATGATCCCTATTGCAGCCAACCATCAGTGTCTCTTTGACTTTCGCTCCTGACCCCTGTTGACTTCTTGCCTATACGACTTTGCATTGGGGGAGGCATCCGCTTTTTTACAAAAGCATCTTCTAGTTAAACTTTGATTTTCCTATCCTGGTTGCTCAACCAAGATAGCGTTACTTAAGCATAAGTATAAATTTAATAAACATATTTTGCCTTAGGAATGATATGAATATAAGCACTGCTGTATTAAAGTTGTCAAAAATTTGCATTGACAGGTACATGTTTTGCAAAACTTCATTAGAAATGCAAGTTTATAACATTATTATTACCTCCCTTTGTTCATCTTGGCTGCGCAACCAAGAAAGATTGAATGTAAATTAATTCTGAAGGTACATGCTGTTTTAAAACTTGCCTTTTGTTTCAGGTAGTTGAAACATCCCAGTATTTATCAAATGCAAATGTAAAACTAGAAAATATATTGAAATCAAAAGAAATAATCCACTTTTTAAACACTTTCGTATTAAAGGGAGATAACTACAAACTTTCATAAAAAAATATATATATATATATACATTTCCAATAGGGATCTTACTCTATGTAATGGGTCTTTTTGTTCCTTAAATAAATCTCTAACAGAATAGGGTATATCAAAACTGAAAAATGTCAGAAAATGTTGCTCAAATGTGATTGACCACTTTTAATATGTCATCAAATATTTTTATGCCATTATCATATTTGTCACACCTCCGTTTTTACCTGTAGTAGAGAAACTGAAATTCAAAAAATATCGAATTTTTGGTCGGAATTAAGCCTAATACTAATTTTGTGTACAGGTATGAGCACTGTGTTTGGCAAACTATATACTGTAAAATCATTTAATTTCGTGGGCATGAAATGTTGTTGTTTTGGTCAAAACGGCAATTTCATGGGGATATGAATTTGTGAATATTAACTTTCGAACATAAATTGAATAGGAATTTTACTTGTTCGTTGGTATTAAATTTCGTGGATTGACTCAACCTTGAAATCCACGAAAATTAGTCCCCCACGAATATTAATGATTTCACAGTAAAAATGATATCTGCTAGTCCAGCAGTTACTGGTGATGTAATTATCACTTTCATTTCATTTCAGTCTGATATAACGTCCAACTCATCCACATCCGAAAACAGGCGTAATCATTAGTGATTAACAGCCGAACATAAATTCTAAGCTTCACAGTATTAAAACGAAAAAAAATATCTTAACTTGCTGTTGGTAATATAATTTCAACGGTAACAAAATACTTTTCACACCTGGGGCATGGTCCTCTTCCAAAGTTGCGCACTCTCGAGTCTAAGGTCTAAAAGTTAGGTGAGCGATCTAGGGCTAATATGGCCTTCTTGTTGACAAAGAAAGCATAGGTGAATAAAAAATAGTTTTGGTAGAAAAGCTTCATCTTCTCCTTTACTGAAACTAACATGTACTTTAAGCGGTACAGTGGACAGAACCTGAAAGATTGGTACATGTATGTCATGGTGAACAGGAATTACCTGAAACATCAGTATGTCATGGTGAACAGGAATTACCTGAAAGATTGGTATGTCATGGTGAACAGGAATTACCTGAAAGATTGATATGTCATGGTGAAAGAAATTACCTGAAAGATTGGTATGACGTCATGGTGAACAGGAATTACCTGAAAGATCGGTATGTCATGGTGAACAGGAATTACCTGAAAGATTGGTATGTCATGGTGAAAGGAATTGCCTGAAAGATTGGTATGTCATGGTGAAAGGAATTACCTGAAAGATCGGTATGTCATTGTGAACAGGAATTACCTGAAAGATCGGTATGTCATGGTGAAAGGAATTACCTGAAAGATTGGTATGTCATTGTGAACAGGAATTACCTGAAAGATCGGTAATGTCATGGTGAAAGGAATTACCTGAAAGATTGGTATGTCATGGTGAACAGGAATTACCTGAAAGATTGGTATGTCATGGTCATGGTGAACAGGAATTACCTGAAAGATTGGTATGTCATGGTGACCAGGAATTACCTGAAAGATCGGTATGTCGTGGTGAACAGGAATTACCTGAAAGATCGGTATGTCATTGTGAACAGGAATTACCTGAAAGATTGGTATGTCATGATGAACAGGAATTACCTGAAAGATCGGTATGTCATGGTGAACAGGAATTACCTGAAAGGTCGGTATGTCATTGTGAACAGGAATTACCTGAAAGATCGGTATGTCATGGTGAACAGGAATTACCTGAAAGATCGGTATGTCATGGTGAACAGGAATTACCTGAAACATTGGTATGTCATGGTGAACAGGAATTACCTGAAACATCGGTATGTCATGGTGAACAGGAATTACAAACAGAAATACTAGGCATTATTAGGTATAATCGCATTTTCATTACTCTACCTAAGACATGTATTTTTAACTGTCCACAGTTTAACTCAGGTAAATTAAACTCTGTTTCTTTTTGCAGAGCTGTCAGTCCTTGTTGAAAATAAAGGTGAACAAAAAACAGAATCTGAGGTGACATTAGCAACAAGACTAGCTCAGCATTTGTTGGTACCTCTTGTGCCAGATAAAACCGTCGTAGTTGATTCCGATCAGCATCTACACTTTGCAAGCTGTTGTTCAGTTGGACATTCAGTGAGTTGTGAGAAGGGAGACACATCATTTGGTATGTAATAATGAATAATTACGCTCTTTTAAAGCTATTCTCCACATTTGAGGTGAAATTTTTGAACATGTTCATTTCCACCAAGTTTGGCATACAATTGATATATTATAAAAATGAAAAAAATGCTTGAGTGAAAAGAAATGATGTAGTGAGAAAAAGTGTTCAATATCAATTGGTAAAAGAGGAAGAAGAATGTTGATTTTCTCCATTATTTTTAGCTCACCTGTAGTGAAAAGGTGAGCTTTGGCATCTGTTCACAACTTCTTGTGAATGCGATAGAGACCATATTTTGCAACTGATTTCAATCAAACTTTCACACAACTTGTACTGGCATAATATCTCAGTTCGTTTCGAAAACTGGCCAGATCCTATCATGGGTTCCAGAATTACAATGTATAGCCCCAATTTTGGCCCTTTCAGCCATATAGAGGTTCCAAACTGGGTCATGTGCCTAGACATGATGTGGGTTCAAAAACTAGGTCACTTAGGGCCAGGTTAAAGGAAAATCTTGTTAAGCTCTAGAGACCACATGTATTTAAAGTTTAAAACTCATGAGAATTGGTCAGAATGTTTTTCTTGATGAAATCTAGGTCAAGTTTGAATATAGGTTATCTGGGGTAAAAAACTAGGTCACCCGGTCAAATCAAAGAAAAAATGTGTGTGCAATAGAGGCTGCATTTTTGACTGGATATTTGTGAAATTTGATCAGAATGATTTTCTTGATGAAATCTAGGTCAAGTTCAAATCTAGGGCCAAAAACTAGGTCACAAGGTCAGATCAAAGAAAAACCTTGTGTATGCAATAGGGGCTGCATTTTTCATGTGATATGCATGAAACTTGGTCAGAATGTTTGTCTCCATGAAATGTTGGATAAATCTTTATCTAGGTAACGTGGGGTCAAAAACTGTGTCACCAGGTCAAATCAAAGAAAAAACTTGTTCACACTCTAGGGGCCACATTTTTTATTCTATCTTCTTAAAACTTGGTCAATGTTTATCAGGAAGTCTTGGATGACTTCGATTCTGGGTCACATGGGGTCAAAAACTAGGTCACTAGGTCAAATCAAAGAAAAAGCTTGTTTACACTCTAGAGGTCACTTTTTTACTTCAATCTTCCTGAAACTTTGTCAGAAAGTTTGTTTTCATGAAATCTTGGACTTTTTCTAATCTGTTATTTATTTATTTATTTGGGTTTTACGGGGCACCAACACAGTAAAGGTTATATGGCGCCAAACAGGACTACAAACGTTGGTTCCACATCCAGTCAGGGGTGTAATTGTTTTAAGTTATGTAACCTATTTCAGTTACTTTTTCAAGCATTTTATAACCTGTATTAGTTATAAAATATAAAAAATGTAGTTAACTCAGGTAAGTTTTTCAAAAAAAAGTCTTTTTGCTGTTCTCACAAAGTGACCTTTAAAGTGAAATTAGTAGCAAACTGTGGTTAATCAAATTCTCTTTTAGTCTGAGCGTGACCCGATAAGCATAATGGGATATTAAGAGTTCTATAGCTTTAAAACATTTGCGTAAAACTTTATCAGCCTTGCATAAAAAATTTTTCTGCATAGCTGGAAAGATAAAAGGTCAAGGATTCAGGAAATAATTGCATTAGTCTCATTCATAATGAGGAATTGGCACAGGAGGGCTTTGTAATATTTTATGATAACTGAAACAAGTTATGAAAGTTTAAGCAATAACTAAGATGGGTTATAAACTGCGATAACTTGAAACAGTTACACCCCTGACTGACATCTCATTTACATCGAAATAAAAACATGAGGTATGGAATCAAAATTTGCATACCTGCTGGAATCACAGAGTTACTGCAAAACCAAGTGTTAAGACCCTATTAGTCGCCTCTTACTAATCTGGGTCATGTGGGATCAAAAACTAGGTCACTAGGTCAAATCAAAGAAAATTCTTGTTTACACTCAAGAGGCCACATTTTTGGTCCAATCTTTATGAAAATTGGTCAGAATATTTTGTCTCCATGAAATCACTAGGTCAAACATGTTTACACTGTCAAGGTGTGTTACTCGAGTGACCTAGAGCCATCCCTTTTAGGTAGCTTGAGGTAAAAATAAAACCAGCAATGGTGCTTGACTGAGTTAAAAATACATACAAAATGATTAAAAGTTTTTGTTGCATATATACCTTAAAATATTTCACCTAGATTAGAGTCGTGAAACCGTATACAATCACAGGAAATGAGAGCACCAGTGTCCTTTGGACCAAGGACATAAATTGACGTAAATATTTATGTTCTTTTCTGGGTAAATATAAACCTGAGCTCTTATCTTTGAATTCATTCTGCGTTTTTGTGTCCCCAATTTTTTTTGAGGAAGGGGCCTCTTAGATTTGCCCTTGTTTCTATATCCGATCATCCAGATTTGTGTTATGCATGTCTCAAAAAGTATTGGACCTAGAGTTATCCAACTTCACAGGATTATTATTCAGCATGTGAAGTTTTTCACGTGGTGTTTTAAAAACCACACAGTCAGACCAGAAGTTTGGCCCATTACCGCATGAACAGACTCGGTCAATCGAGTCTGCTATTATTGTACCCCCCGAACAACAAAATTGTAAGGGTGGGTATACTGGCTTCAGGTTGTCTGTCTGTCATTCCATCTGTCTGTCTGTCCGTAGACACAAAACTTGTGCGCACTAACTCTCCTCATCCCCTTGAGACAATTTAATGAAACTTCACACAAGTGATCAGTAACAACAGTAGTTGTGCATGGTGCATGTTAGGTTCTATCAGAAAAAAAATTGCAGTTACGGGACTTCGTTTTTTGTTACTATGCTATATAGAGTCTGCATATGCAATCTTGTGCGTGCCTAAGGCCAAAATTAAAAATATGTTTGTTTGCTGTCTCCCTACCTACCCACTTCAAATGCTGCGCCCCAGAAGTTTTTATTGGACAATGCTGGTCAATTTTTATTTTTTTTTGTCTTAATTTTACAGAACAAATATTCTGTACGAAATGATCATATATCTACTGATCTACTGGCGAAAATATAATCAAAAAAAAAAAAAAAAGAAATTGCCTACCTACCTACCCAACTTTAAAATGTAGGGTCGGGAGACATCAAACAAAGACTTTTTTAAATGTGGCCTAATCTCCCGAACCCTTGCACACAATTTAATGAAACTTCACACAAGTGATCAGTACCAACCCTAGTTGTGCATGGTGCATGTATTTGAGTTAATATGGGACTTTGTTTTTTGTTACTATACTATATACATAGAGTCTATATACATACAGTTCACATAATTATGTAATTTTGTGTGCGTCAAATTGCAATGTTCTATGTCAGTGTGTGCGGGGGTACATTCATCACCTTCAGTGATAGCTCTAGTTCCTCTTGGTTGCATTCTATGCTGCCAAAGGATCTTTTATCAGATTTTATTAACTATCACAACAGCAATCAAATGCCATGTGGTGGTTGTAAAAAGTCTCCCTGTACTTGGATTCAGTGTTGTTATGGTCCTTTAGGATCATGGAGTCCATTCAATAGGTGTGTAATAGTGTTCTGCTTAAGCCGATGCTAGGGGCATGAGAGGTATTGCGCATTCTATTACCTGTCGTGAACAGACTCGATCAAACCGAGTCAGACAGTGCTATTATTCTTTTTTGGTTGCAATGATTCTGTGCTTCAAAAGGATCTTTTTACAGATTTTATTAGTAAAAGTATGCATTCAGTGACAGGAAATGGGGGCACCAGTGTCCTTTGGACCAAGCACGTAAATTGATGTCGATATTTACCTTATTCTGCAATGTTGTATTTGGTTCAAGTGGATTATGCCTGGCCAGATCACACATGAGCCAAATGCATCATTGCAGATTAACACTTGCTTTGATATTTTGCATACTTGTTTACCATCATGACCCCAGTCTGTAAAAAGGAGGAAGCAACTCTATTAAGCATTTTGACTGAATTATGGCCCCTTTTCGACTTAGAATGAATGTTAAAGTTTGCGTACCACCCCAAATATTTTCAAAGTCCATTGAGATATTGCTTTGATATTTTGCATACTTGTTTACCATCATGACCCCAGTCTTTAAAAAGGAGGAGGCAACTCTATCAAGCATTTTGACAGAATTATGGCCCCTTTTCGACTTAGAATATGCTTAATGTATTGTTATAGTTTTACTCATAGCTTATATTATACTATCAAGCACTTAGAATAGTCGAGCACGCTGTCCACTGACAGCTCTTGTATAATTTACATATACCTATATCTTATGTTATATCAGCCAAAATTGACTATGATTTTAGATAAATTAGCCTGAAAACTCATTTGGAACAGTAAACATTTTGAGGCATAGAATTGTAAAGGCACCATCATTACACAATTTCTGAATACTTTTTTTCCGTATCTGATGGGAGTTGAATACAGGGTTTTGTATTCATTAGTGAATTTATACAAGCTTTATTTCAGACAGAAAAATTGTATGTATATAATAAACATTATTTATTTACATTAACTGATAGCTCAATTTCATTTTACAGGCTGTCCTAGAGGCTGGCATGGACAGGCTGATGTCTTATTTCCGGATGATAAAGTATCACTAAGTGTTGTTGCACCACCAGAAGATGATGCTGTATCAGTGACATCAGACTCATCACTTGAAATTAAAAAAGGTGAAAACTTTACAACAGAAAGTGTTTCGCAAGTAGTAGCACAGACTGTTATGTGTTCATTTGTACAACAAAGGAAAAACCCTACACAGCCATGTGCATTAGTGCCTGGAATAGGAATTTGTTCAGAAAAGTTGATAGTGTACCTGTATGACTGTGTTGAAGATATATTACTTACAACTGGACCATTAGACCTGTATGCACAAATGGGTCTGTTCGGTTTGAATCCCCGTGCTATTATAATTCTATGGTTAATTTTGAATCATAAACTGTTTAGTAATAAAACCCCAGAAAGGTATAAAGGTTACATGGCAAATTTTCATCATGTACTTGGTCCAGTACAGCTAGAAGCATATAAGAATGAATCTGAGCAGCCTTTTAGAGCGAGACCAGGTGAGGAAGAGGATATATTGAAAATTTTTAATGAAGAGCATGTTTCTTTTGAAGATGATTTGACTGAAGAAAGAAGGATTCAATTTCCAGAAAGAAGATCTGTTTCATTAAACTGACAAAATATGAGCCATGCCATGAGAAAACCAACATAGTGGGTTTGCGACCAGCATGGATCCAGACCAGCCTGTGCATCTGCGCAGTCTGGATCATGGTCTGGATCCATGCTGGTCGCAAAGCCACTATGTTGATTTTCTCATGGTGCGGCTCAGTTATACATTTGTGTTACATCTTGCATTCATTGTCTGCAATGATTCATCTGAAGAACTGGCAGTGATGGACAGTATTACTAAATACTTCCGGAAAGGAATGCACATAGTCTTGCTTCTGAAATAGATTAACTCTGTTTTTCATTTGAAGTCAAGGTCGAAGTTTCTGTTGTCTAAATTAAAATGAATTGTGATGTTTAGCTCGGTTATATGAAGTACTAGGGTCATTCAGTAAAAATGTTGACTGGTGCCAAAACTTCGAAGAAGATGTTTAAAGTTTGTATCATTTTGAAACAGTGTGTCTCTTCTATGTATGTACCAAATCTGTATAATGTTTGTGCTATGATCATCTGTTTAAATATAGTGTAAGCTATGCGGCTCATGACAGGGACATCTTAATAACATCAGCTTTGTTTACGGAAGTTTATCTTTTTAAATCTGTTGAAGATATACTGAACAGGGTCACACATTAATCCGGAATCCACCTAAAAACCGGAATACACGTTGAATAACCGGAATACACCTGTATTTTTAGGTGAGCTTTAGTGATCGCCCTGTGTCCGGCGTCCGTCGTCGTCCGGCGTCCGTCCGTCCGTCGTCAACAATTTGACTGTTAACACTCTAGAGGTCACATTTTTGGCCCAATCTTAATGAAACTTGGTCAGAATGTTACTCTCCATAAAATCTTGGACGAGTTCGATATTGGGTCATCTGGGGTCAAAAACTAGGTCTCCAGGTCAAATTAAAGGAAAAGCTTGTTAACACTCTAGAGGTCACAATTTTGACCCAATCTTGATGAAACTTGGTCAGAATGTTACCCTCAATAAAATCTTGGACGAGTTCAATATTGGGTCATCTGGGGTCAAAAACTAGGTCACCAGGTCAAATCAAAGGAAAAGCTTGTTAACACTCTAGAGGTCACATTTTTGGCCCAATCTTAATGAAACTTGGTCAGAATGTTACTCTCCATAAAATCTTGTACGAGTTCGATATTGGGTCATCTGGGGTCAAAAACTAGGTCTCCAGGTCAAATTAAAGGAAAAGCTTGTTGACACTCTAGAGGTCATATTTTTGGCTCAATCTTAATGAAACTTGGTCAGAATGTTACCCTTAAAAAAATTTTGGATGAGTTCAATATTGGGTCACCTGGGGTCAAAAACTAGGTCACCAGGTCAAATCAAAGGAAAAGCTTGTTAACATTCTAGAGGTCACAATTTTGGCCCAATCTTAATGAAACTTGGTCAGAATGTTATCCTTAAAAAGGTCTTGGACGAGTTTGATATTGGGTCATCTTGGGTCAAAAACTAGGTCACCAGGTCAAATCAAAGGAAAAGCTTGTTAATCTTAAGGTCCAGTTCGTATCTGGGTCATGTAGGATTAAAAACTAGGTCACCGGGTCAAATCAAAGGAAAAGCTAGTTAACACTGTAGAGGCCACATTTATGACTACATCTTAATGAAACTTGATCAGAATGTTTATCTTGATGATCTTTAGGTCAAGTTTAAATCTGGGTCAGCTGGGGCAAAAACTAGGTCACTAAGTCAAATCAAAGAAAAAGCTTGTTAACACTCTAGAGGCCACATTTATGACTGTATCTTCATAAAACTTAGTCAGAATGTTAATCTTGATGATCTTTAGGTCAAGTTTGAATCTGGGTCATGTTGGGTCAAAAACTAGGTCACGGGGTCAAATCAAAAGAAAAGCTAGTTAACACTTTAGAGGCCACATTTATGAACATATCTTGATGAAACTTGGTCAGAATGTTGATCTTTAGGTCATTAGGTCAGGTGAGCGATACAGGGCCTTAATGGCCCTCTTGTTTAATTTAAAGGTATTTTTGAAGTGTTTTTGATATAAATCAATCATATATATCATAAATAATTAACATACGAAAGGAAAATAAAATACGTTCACGCAAAATGATTTTATACGAGACTGAAAATCGGCGACCGCGCGGGAAATTTTCATAACCGAAATACACCCGTATTTATTAATAAATGTATTTTCGTAGAGATTTTTTGCAGAAATCATTCCTGTGTAATATAAATAACAATATTAAAAAAGGAAAATAAAATACTTTAACGCAAAACTATTTTATACGAGATCGAAATCTGGCGACCGCTCGGGAAATTACTTTAACCGAAATACACCCGTATTTCTTCAACAAATGGTATTTTTGAAGTGGTTTATGACTGAATTCAAACATATATATCATAAATAATTTATTTTCAAGAGGAAATTAAAATAATTTTGCGCATTACGTCTTGTACACGATTGAAAATCTGCGAGGGCACTGCAAATTTGCGCATTCGTGAATGAATTTCCATGTCCTAAAATTCTCTAATATACACCAGTATTTCTGTAATAAATCGCATTTTTAGGGTTTATGACAGAATTCAGTCATATCTAAAATGAATAATTAATTTAAAAAAGCAAATTAAAACACGCAAAACGTTTTCATACGAGGTTGAAAATTTGTTGAGCGCACGTGAAATTTGCGCACGCGTGGATGAACTACAATCGTTATTATTTTGTTAGCTTTTAACTTAGGTAGGTAAATTTCTTTAAAATTTTGATTCTTTTGGTTTAAATTATTTCAAAATAGTCTTTAAATGGTATTATATAATATTCCTTTATGAAGTATAGAGTAATCATATAAGCGAGCGCAGATGTATTTATAATTAAATTTCATATTTCAGATAACGGGAATTATTGTAAACGCCAAGAATGAATAAATAATGATACTTACATAAATACTGAGTTGTTAAAATCCTTGTTCTTACACCATCATCCAAAGTGATGAAGTTGGACAGTACCATAAGAAGCATATGATAATTAGTACAAGTATCATTGTACTGATTTCGTCAGTTTTTTACAAATGAAGAAACAAACTGCCTCTCTTAACATTTTTATTTCACACATTTAACAAGTAACATTTTCATTTTATTTCGTCAAACATACTTTCAACAGAAATAGTATTTCTACAGTACATAATATTTACATAATTAACAAATCAATATGGAGTGAAGTATTGAATATGAATATAAATATAGTAAATAAATAATAAATAAATAATAATAATAATAATAATAAAATGTTGTTAAGAGTCGGTGTGTACAACACCCGGTGAAGTTATGTAACTCCCCTTCCCGACTACAGTACATAACACTATGGTAAATCATTAAAATCATGGAGAATCATGTGGTTCTGGTTCATGTTTTTTCCTTTTTAAGCTAAGAGTTACTGTTTTTGGTTTCCTCTTTCTCTGACCTGGCTTGCGCCCATTTGTCCTTGGGGCCAACACTGTTGTCTTGCCGTCCATCGACGTCACTTGTGTGCTGTCTATTGGGACGTGATGTCGAACACGATTGTAAGTATTGACCTTTTGTTTATCAGTCAAGGAAATCCAGTCAGTCTTTGACCTCTCGAAATGTCGGTACATGTCCGTAAGCCGAGTCACCAACTCTGACAATTGCGCTGCGAATGCGCTTGAACTGTCCATTGACCAAGTCCAGTATAAGATTCACAAGTTCGGGCAGGGGCTTGGACTTCCAGTCAACAGTCTGTTTCAGGACATGATTCATACTTTCACAATTGTTGTTGGTCCAATGTTGTATAACCTTATTTTGACGCTGTGGGTCATTAACCTTCTCTTTCAGTACGGGTATCAGTCGTCTTTGGAAGTATGTCAGGAATTTGCTCGAAACCTCTGTCAGTTCTGTCTCAATCTCCTTAACCTGTTCGTCGTAACAAATACTGTCATCTGCGTCAATGAGTCCGTCTTGTCCGAAAATTTTGTCGAGCATGTTTACCCTCTGTGTCTTTGATACCGTGTCGTCCGTCAGTATATGTCTAGCATTCTCCTCGAGATGTCTCGTACAAAGAACATGAGTTGCCTCTGGGAAAACAGTTGTAATGGCTTTAACTAAAGCCTTTTCGTCATCTGAGCCAATCACTAATTTTGATAGAGGGGTGTCATGCAATTTCAGCTTCAGATGATAAAAAAAATGACTGAAAGTTTCGAAGTCACTGTTATCGTGAATGAAAAGGGGCCCCAGAAAAATAGGATTTTGGTTTGTCCTTACATGTTCAATAGAAAGTTGTTTGTAACAAGTAACAGTGACATGCATTTTACATAACATGAACGTTTTATCAATTCCTAAAACTGTTTTCCAGTGCAACACATGTACTTCTAGTCCGTCAGTTGCTCGTCGGTATAACATATAAATGCGGGGGGCTTTCCACTAGTCCTTATTACAGATCTAACAAAGGGATTGTTGTCCGTCACAAGATTTTCTAAATGTCGTACTTGGTCCGCGAAATTGTCATTGTGTCCGTCTACTGTTTTGTCTTTCTTCCGTTGTCTGTACTGTCTGCCTAAAACTTGTCTGTGGGAGGGTAAATCTAGTACGTCATATTTGTCAGCGAGATGGTTTGCAATCTGATGAGGTTTCATCTTTCCCGTTAGGTCGTCTATCTCCGTCATTACTTTTGGTGGTATCCTGTGGTATTCAGTCGTACGGTCATTCGCTTTACCATGGGGGGCAAGTCCAGGGAATTTACCTATATATTCCACAATAGCGTTGTTGCTATGGATACCACCATCTGCAAGCCAGGTCACTTTTTTCTTATACGTTGAGTCTTTTTTAAGAACTGTGTAGTACCTGTGTACCCCAATGATTACCGACTTATCGGGCTGCGGTTCAATGGGGTGATACTCGGGCTTGCCTTTGACTTGTTTTTTTATGCAGTAAATATCATTCCGTAAACATATCTGCCTTAAGCCATTGTCTGTTTTCAAGTAATAACCTTTTGGGGATGATCCCTTTGAGGTGTCCCAAACACCACAGTCATCTTTAAAATTACTCCGTTTGCCAGTTTTGCGGCTTTCTATGTTGCCTGTATTGTCCAGTATAATGTAAACATTTTCTTTAATACCAGACGGAATGCAATCTCTGCCTGAAACACCATTAGTCAGTAGATGCACTATTGCCTCAATGCTTAAGAAACCATCTGATAGATTGCCTGTTGTTGGATCAGACTCATTACTAGCAGACTCGGAATCATAACTGGCAGACAAGGAATCATGACTGGCAGACGCAGACTCATTACAGGCAGACATGGAATCATTACTGGCAGACACAGACTCGTTACAGGCAGACATGGAATCATTACTGGCAGGCACAGACTCATGATTATCAGACACGGACTCGGGACTAGCAGACACGGAATCATTACAATCAGACATGGACTGATGACTAGCAGACACGGACTCAGACTCACGATTAACCGACTCAGGCTCATGACCGACAGACATTGGTTTGAAACTTGACACGGGTACTGCACAGTTCTCAAAAGGTTCCTGATCAACGACTTCTAGACTGCTATCACAATCACGGCTTTCAAGCTCAACAAAATCACAATCACCTGAACATGTGAGATCAACAAGAAAAGTGTTCTTAACTAACGGCACAAAATGGTTTGCATGAAAGTCAGTCTCAACACGTGGTGCCGAGGCCGAGGACCACATAATTGTCACCGGACATGGCGTGTCTTCTTGCACATTACGTCCATACACTGTACGCGTAAATGCTACGGAAAGTTCACTTTTCAACTGTGGTGGAAAGAACGATTTGATGGGAATACCCAACGCCGCACTCAAAGCATAGACATGTGCCATCTCAGAGAAGGACGTTTCCCGAATGGCGTCTGCTACCAACTTATCATATGGACTTGTCACTATTCTAATATCTTTTAGGAAGTTGTTATCCTTTTTCCTAGTGTTATAGGTTTTGTTGTTCATGATCAATTCAATTGCAGTTATCAACCTTAGCAGTAAGTGGTGCTCTTCAGAGCCGCTCAGTGCCAAAGAAACGGCCCTGTACAAACAATTTCCGTCCCCTACTGTTTTTAGAGGTGAATATTCATTTGTCAAAGATGGTTCAAACATTGTGATAATACTATTTGCCACATGGTCAATTTCAGTAGTAGCATGAAACAGTTCTTCCTTCATTGGTACGTGAACTTTGTACGTTGCCAAAAGCTTTCCCTCACATAAGGCCTGGTTCATTAAGGAATTACTACGACCAGTCAGCTTCTCGACTGTAAGTCTGTAAAATTACAGATAATGTTTGATCGAAGTTCTTAAAAAGATGTCTAGTATTAATAATCATTAAGGTAGTTCTGCGCGTGAAATGTCTGGTTCTCTGTAATGATGGTCAAATATCTCATAACATAACACACGGAGCTTAAGTGATGTGTTATTTATTTACAACTGTGAAAAGTTTTATCAAAATCTACATGGTAGAAAAACTTCTACTCGCGAAAATGTTATAAAAGTTTTGATTTCCCATAAAATCCCATTATGAATTACTGCGTGAGGGCCATATTTTTTAAATCGGTCTATTAAAAAAGAACACGTCCCTATACTTTTTATTTGCTGAAATTTCTATGTATATTCTGAAAACTTGAAAAATCAAGAGTGTAATAAAATTCTACAAAAATTTCGATTTAAACGTGCAGAACTACCTTAAAGGTGGCTGCGTATCTTAGAGAAAATATATCAATTATTTTCGCGCAGAAATGTCGTATTTCAACAAGAAAAAAAAAGATTAATAAAGGTTCAAACACACTTAAAAGTTTGATGTTTCGTAATGATGTGTAATAAGTATAAATTCAATATTTATGACATTTTAGATTGAATAATTATAATTATGAATGCATGACAACGTTTATTATTTACCTAAAAAGAATTAACTTCTCTCATTCATGTTTAATCTGATTGAGCATCGTTCTACATCTTACAAAAATTATAAAAATTGTTCATATAATAAAATACTATTTACTTTAAAAAGAAAGGCCGAGTGCATTTCAGTTATGGAAATTTCCCGTGCGTTAGCCGAATTTCGATCTCGTATAAATTCGTTTTGCGTTTATAAAGTAAATAATTAAGTTAATAAAAAAAATATTTTCCATTTGTAAATTTATTATTCATAATATATACGAATGAGTTCTGCATTAAACCCTACAAAATACCATTTATTAATATAATACGCGTGTATTTCGGTTATGATAATTTTCCGCGCGATCGCCGCATTTCAGTCTCTTATAAAATCGTTTTGCGTGAACGTATTTTATTTTCCTTTCGTATATTAATTATTTAGGATATATTTGATTGAATTATATCAAATAACTTACAGAAATACCATTTTTTAATAAAATACGGGTGTATTTCGGTTACGATAATTTCCCGCGCGGTCGCCGAATTTCATTCTCTTATAAAATCATTTTGCGTGAACGTATTTTATTTTCCTTTCGTATGTTAATTATTTATGATATATATGATTGAATTATATCAAAAACACTTCAAAAATACCTTTAAATTAAAAAATACAGGTGTATTCCGGTTATTCAACGTGTATTCCGGTTTTTAGGTGGATTCCGGTTTAATGTGTGACCGTACTGAACATATTCTGTGATTAAAACTAATGTATACTATGAAGAATAAGAACATTCACTTTTAACAAGCTATCACTCCTGGTTAATTTTAATCAAATACATTTAATAGAAGCATGTAGATACTGTATTGGATTTCTTTTGATATTTATTTCACTGGAAATCTTAAAAAAATCTTATTTTGGGGTGTATTATGTCTCATCTAACAAGTTACCAAAGTCATTGGTGGCTTTACTAAACTAATATTAGTAGTACTGGTCAAGTGCCTAAATCCGGACACTTTTGGTGGGTTTTTGACAGTAACTTTGCATTATAAAACCACACGTGCATAAAATTTTAACTGTATAATTTTAGGTTCTTTATAAATCTCTTTGCAAAACAACAAAATCGTATATTGCTGATTTCATCATAAAAATGTCATCCGAATTGGGCCAGTAAAAGCTGTCAATATTGACCTTCAGAGTGCTTAAATATTCGGACAGGATTTGGGTATAAAATACAACGAATAATTGTGTCCCCAAAAATAACAATAAACACGTCTTGTTTAAAATAAAGCAGTCAAATACAGTCCTGTAAATATATACAAACATCTCCGTCCAAATAAAATTTTATTACCTGTTCATCACGTGATCATATGGACTAGTTTCTAACATTATATAATTGCCAAATATAGCAATAATATAATAAAATTTACCTGAGCAAAAATTAATGTTTGAAATCATTCCTTCTTACATGCAGATTCTGTCGCTGTCGTTATACATTTTGACACAACTACGAGGATCATTATAATGACACTGCACCGATTTTATCTAATGAATTGCTTCCCTTGTCTGCAAAATGCTTGCATTTTTTTTTCTATTGAATTAATTGATATATAACAGAAATTGGTTAAATCTTCTAAATAAATACTGAGGGTATTACAGAATACTAAAACATGTTTTTACATCAGTTTCGATCAGCAAACAAAAAGAGTCGTCTGCAATAGGCAGAATATTTTTCTTATTAAATCAGTACCTCGTCGCACCTCAGATAACTGACGCGTGCTGTATGACGTCATCCCCCAACACACACAATGTTTGTTTACTTTATGCGGTGCGGCTATTTAAAGGTAGTTTTCTCTGGAAAAGCTTACATTCGTACACTTGTTGACAGCTGGTCATCAAAGCTTTCGTTTGCGTCGATCCTGTTCATTTCAGTAAAAAATCATGATCGTAAAGCATTTTTAAACGGTGTCCGAATTATTAAGCACTGTCCGGATTTAGGCACTGAACCAGTAGAGGTCCATCTTTACACCCAAACAAATGACGTCATGTTTTATTTATAGTATCTTATTTGCATATATGGACATCACAGCAAGCGTGTGGTGGCCATCCTGGATGTTAAATAATTTATCATGTTATTTATTTCAAAAATTATACATAACTTGGTGTATTCTTAGCGCAACAATGCATGACTACTTATCAAAAACTAATTTGAATAGAAACGCATTTTATCAAATGAAGTATTTAGTCTCTTAAGCTCTGCTGAAATCAGCTGTAATATTAAATAGTAATTAAACCCCCATAAATGTGTGCACCATCACCTCAAAAAGCGTTATTTGTAGGCTGTATTTTAAGATTAATTAAAATGTTATTTAAATCAAATAAATTTATACACAGCAGCAATTAATCATTTATCCATGTGTATGCGTGCAAGCCTATCGGCATTTTATCGCATGTCATGAAAATGGACAAAAGTCAATATAGCTATTGCAAATACAATGTATACAGTATTGAAAGCCATGGCCTTACTGTCAATTTAATTCTTATTTTTGTTTTCTCTGTCAATCTCAGTAGACTATTTCTGGTCTAGCAAATGGGTCACGCAAGCATACCAATTACTGTGATATTTGGTGTAATGGTATTTAAGCATCTTTCACTTAAAAGTTGATGAAAAATTCTAACCCAGAAATAAGGACAGTTGTTGTCAAAAATAATGATTGTCACTTTTTTGTATGTATATTTTTATTTTCCATTTACATTTTTTTAAGGTGCTGAAGCTACTCGTATGCCTAATTTCATTGTGGCTCATACTATATGTCAGGAATGTATAGATAAAGAGTTATTAAAGCCCGAATCCATCAAGTGCGGGACCAGATGCGAAGAATGTGAGAACGAAGATACAGGACCCTGCCCCGGTACATGCAGTTTTAAGGAAACCATGTTTGAAGGTAAAACGGATGAAAAGTTCAGAGAATGGTTGTTTTCCGATCAACATAGATGTTTTAAGGCAGTAGCTCACAACTTGAAAGGGTTTGACAGATACTTTCTACTAGAATACCTCATAGACCAATCCATGAGACCGGACAAGATTATGTATAAAGGCTCCAAAATCATGTACATGGCCATAGGGTAAGATTTGCACATCAAGGTGATTGACAGTCTCAACCTTTTACCAATGAAATTGGCAGCGTTACCCAAAGCATTTGGATTAGAAGAACTGAAAAAGGCTGGTTCCAGCATTTCTTTAACACAAGTGAGAACCAGTGATATGTTGGACCATACCCAGAACCCGACAATTAAGGCATAGATTTTGTCAACGAGCGAGAGAAAAGTGTTTTTAAAATGGCATTGGACCAAGATTGATGAAAAGTTTTACTTTAGAAAAGAATGCTTGAATTTTGTAGAAGCGATGTGGACATTTTAAGACGGGCCTGTTTAAAATTTCATCATCTATTAATGCTGTCGACTGGAAAACAAGAAGAAATCGTTAATGAACAAGGAGAACAGGAAATAATATGGCAGGGCGCTGTAGCGTCCATCTGCATGAACGTGTTTAGGACCAAGCTTTTAGAAGAAAAATGGAGAGTAAAGGTGGAAACAGAGGATGAATGGATACACATGATGGACAATTATTCGTAATTTACCGGAAACAGTAGATTAAGGAAGTATAATTTAAAGATAAGACAAAAACGAACAAAGAATTTGTGCATACCCTAATTGCGAAGATTCCACCCAGTGTCAATACAGGAAGACCTCTATTCATTGGTTGAAATGGAGGGCCAAGAAAGACAAATCTATATTTAACACACTTTAAATAAGGGAGAGAAGTGTCTGCCAGGTACAAGGTATTAACACGGCTTATGAGTTTAACGGCTGTCTGTGGCATTTGTGTCCCCGATTGTTTTACGGTAGACCTTGACATCACCATTTACCCCCTGACTGGACAGTCTATGAATGAACTATACGCTTTAACATTGAAAAAGTAAAGTTGCATCAAAAGTCAAGGAATAAAGTACTTCTGTATTTGGGAACATCAATTTCGTGAACAAATTCAACGAGATCCAGTAATGAAATCAAAAATTGACAATCTACGCACCTTCCTGAAAGTTTCTTCGGAGGATGAACAAATGCCAGCAAGCTATATTACAAGGTGCAAGAAGGTCAGACAATCAAATATGTCAACTTTACCAGTTTATTTCCGTGGGTCAATTAATACTGCGAGTGTCCTTTAGCTCATAGGAGATTATTACCAAAGACGTTCAAGACATAAGTCATTATTACGGCATTGCCAATGTCATGTCCACACTTGCCAGCTCATATTTAAGCATTTTTTAGGGGTAAGTTTCAAATGTCTTAAGTCGGTTTTCGTAATATTCCATATTTTTGTTGAGAGATGTGCAGTTGATGGCGTTCATTTTGTTAATGATAAATGTCTTATAACAAGCATCATTTATATTCTTCTTGATTTGTAGTTAATTTTTAGAATGACATTTTCAAAATATTTGTAGAATATTGTCATCGTTATTTATAGAACTATTGTCATTGTACCTAGAGAAGCATATTTAATTATTGCCATATTATAGTTAATGTTTTTGTCGGTCTTTTTCATTAAAATCATTGTCAAAAGTGCATAGAGTAATTCTTATACTTAAGATCATACATACTCCTTTAGTAGGTCGCACTTGATGCTATAAATACATTTCTGAGTAATATGGACGCTGTGATGCCTTAATTAACGTCCATATATGCAAATGAGATGCTATAAATATAAACCACATGATATCATTTGTTGGGGTGTAAAGAGGGGCTTAGACTACTGTTATTTATGTCTCCCACCACATAGTGGTGTGGAAGACATACTGATTTACTCCTGCCTGTCTGTCTGTCACAAATCTTGTCCGCACTCTTTAAGTCAAACATTTCTCAACTGATCTTCACCAAACTTGAACAAAATGCGTTTGCCAATAAGTCCTCAGCCAAGTTCGATAACTAGCCGGATCGGCCTAGGCACTTCTGAATTATGGCACAATAGCAGCTTCATTTATGATTTGATTTTTACCAAACTTGCACACAACTTGTATCAACATAAGATCTTGGTTCCTTTCTTGAACTGGCCAGATTCCTTTATGGGTTCCAGAGTTATGGCCCCTGAAAGGGCCAGAATTAGCTCTTTTGACCTTGTCTGCACAATAGCAGCTTCATTTACGATTTAATTTTAACCAAATTTGCACACAACTTATATCACCATAAGATCTAGGTTCCTTTCTTGAACTGGCCAGATTCTTTTATGGGTTCCAGAGTTATGGACCCTGAAAGGGCCAGAATTAGCTCTTTTGACCTTGTCTGCATAATAGCAGCTTCATTTATTATTTTATTTTAACCAATTCCTTTCTTGAACTTGCCAGATTCCATTATGGGTTCCAGAGTGATGGCCCCTGAAAGGGCCAGAATTAGCTATTTTGACCTTGTCTGCACAATAGCAGCTTCATTTATGATTTTAAACCAAACTTGCACACAACTTGTATCACCACAAGATCTTGGTACCTTTCTTGAACTGCCCAGATTCCTTCATGGGTTCCAGAGTTATGGCCCTTAAAGGTCCAAAATTTCTATTTTTGGCTTTTGCAGTCATATTATAAGAGACTTAATTTTATGGTTTGATTTGATACAAACTTCCAGAATATCTTTAACAACAATAAATCTTGGATTCCATGACGAATCTGTCAGATCCGATCGTAGGTTCCAGAGTTATTTTATATCTGATTACCTCCCCTGATTGTAATCAAAATGGATTTATATCAGTAAGTACTTATAGGACTTATTTGAAATTTCATCATTGTCATTAGTTGGACTGAGACAATCAGGGTAGATAACTATGGACTGATTTTATGTCAAATTACCTCCCTTTATTTCAAATTAAAATTGGTATATCTCTGTAACTAATGAAGATACTGATCTGAAATTTCATTTATGTCAACAGATGGACTTGGACAATCAGTGAAGATACATATTGACTGAATTTATGTTAAATTACCTCCCTTTAGTTTTTATCTAAATGAATACACCATAGCAGCTTCTAATGAGATTGGTTTGAAATGTTATTTATGTCTTCCATGGTATGAAATAGTCATATTAGATAACTCTTGATTGAACATTTTTCGATATGAATACTTTACTAATATATTGTTGTATAGGCTTGTACTTTGTATCTTCTGCATGCATATACCAATGCCTGATTACCTCCCCTGATTTTAATAAAAATGGATTTATCTCGGTAAATATTTATAGAACGCATTTGAAATTTAATTATTGTCTTTAGTTGGACTGAGGCAATCAGGGTAGATAGCCATGGACTGATTTTATGTCAAATTACTTCCCTTTATTTCAAATTGAAATTGGTGTATCACAGTAACCAATAAAGATACTGATTTCAAATGTCATTTGTTCCATCAGATGGACTCGAACAATCAGGGTAGATAACTTTTGACTGAATTTATGACAAATTACCCTCCTTTATTTTATGCAAACGAACATATATCGGCAGCATCTAATGAGATTGGTTTTAAATGTTATTTAAGTCTTCCAGGGTAAGGAATAGTCATGTTAGTACAAAAATGCAGCATTTGAGCCTAGGACCCTCAAACTTGGTATGGAAATTGGCCCTGACTAGGTCAAAAGGGACTGTTACAAGAAAATTTTTATCCTGATGATATTTAATTTTTTTACTTAAAAATTTGGGTTTAAAAATTTTAGCACTTTTCCTCTATCCATTTATTACTGAATGGATTGATTCAAACTTAAAAACGTTTTCAAAAAATTCACCCAACCAATGACACAAAGGTGATACGGAAACTTAGGCACCAATTTTTCATGAATTTTCCCCCTTTTTTTAATTAGAATTTCAGGTTAAATTTTTGATGCACTTTCATTCTGCACTGTTTTTACTGAAGGTTTTTATTAAACTTAAAAGAGTTGTTCAACACATCACCCACACCATTTTGCAAAAGGGGCATAACCTGGCACCAATTTTCATAAATTTTTTTCCCCCTTTTTACTAAGTTTTTCAGTTAAAGTTTGATGCATTTTCATTTTATCTCTGTTATTAAAAGGGATTGATTCAAACTTAAAATAGTTGTTCAGCATCACACCCACACCATTTAACAAAAAGGTCATAACTTGGCACCTTTTTTCATGAATTATGCCCCCTTTTACTAGAATTAAAAAAATTAATTTTGATGCTTTCACATATCTCATTAGAAACATTGAATAGTTGTTCCCATCATCACCCACATCAATGAACAAATGCAAAACCTTGCACAAATTTTTTAATTAATTATCCCCCCTTTTTTGCTTAGGCGTACTTTAAAAGTGTTTTGATACATTTTTACTGTCTTCTCTTATTATTTAATTTTTGCCAGCTCCAGTTTTGTGCAATACTTCACCCACCATTGAGTTAATAAACACTCCATGGCACCCCATTTTTCCAGATGTGCCCATTTTCCTATCCACCGAAATATTTGGGCACGCGTCTCCTGTACGCCTTTTTTTGTCTGGTCCCCCCCCTATTTCAGATTTAGGCCCCTTTGACACCTACCAAAAAGAATTTAAATAAATTTAAAAATCGCATAAATTTTACATATATCAACTTGCACCCTTTTTTTTTTTGGGCCGGGCTCTACCCCTATTTTTAGCCACCTGAAAAAGGGTATTTTTGTGATCACCCTGTGTCCGCGCCGTCAACAATTTTGACGTTAACACTCAAGGTCAAAATTTTTGGGCCCAGGTTAAAAAAACTTGGCAGAATTAACTCCAATAAAATCGGGGGTTTCGTTTTGGGTCATCTGGGTAAAAAAAACAGGTCAATGGGTAAATCAAATAAAAAGGAAAACTTTTAACTTTCTAGAGGTCACAATTTTGGCCCAATTTTAAATGAAATTTGGGTCAGAATTTTACCATTAATAAATTTTGGACGAGTTCGATTGGCATCGGGAAAAAACTTTCACCGGGTCAAATCAGAGAAAAAACTTGCTAACCCTAGAGGTCCAATTTTGACCTAATCTTCAGGGAATTTGGGTCAAATTTCCCTTTAATAAAATTTGGACAAGTTTGCTATTAGTCATCGGGGGAAAAGACTAGGTCACCAGTCAAATCAAAAAAAGCTTTTAAAACACTGTACACCACTTTTATGCTGATCTTCAAAAATTTTTGTTAGAATGTTAATCTGTGATTTTTAGCCAGTTTGAATTTTGGGTCATGTAGGATTAAAATTGGGTCACCAGGTCAAGTCAAAGGAAAAGCTATTTAAACACCCCAAGGGGCCACTTTTATACAATCTTAAAAAAAACCGGTGAGAATTTAACTTGATGATCTAAGGAAAATTTTCAAACTGGGTCAGGGGGGGTAAAAAACTAGGTCACTGGCAAATAAAAGGGAAAACTTTTTAACACAAGGGCACTTTTAAAGACGTTCTTTATGAAACTTAGCAAATTTTTAATTTTGATTCTTTGGTCAATTCAAGTTTGGGCATGGGGGGTCAAAAAACTGGGTCACCGGGTCAATAAAAGGAAAAGAAGTTAACACCCAAGGCCCACTTTTATGATCATACTTAAAAAACTGGTCAGAAGTAATTTGATGCTTTTAGATCAGATTCAAATGGGGTTAGGGGGTAAAAAAAATGGGCCCTTTAAAATTCCCAAAAATAGTGATTTTTTTGTTTGTATGCCAAGCCAAAAAATAGGGCCTAGAATCATAATCCTTTTCAAAAAATTTTTGTTAGGCTAACCCCCTTTAACACTGCAAACATTTGAAACCCCTTTTTTGAAAAATTTTTCCAAGGGGGCACATCTATGTCCACAACAATTCGCGTTTAAAATTTTACATATAAAATTTGGCCCACCGTAAAATTTTATACGTTTCAAACCCCGAAAGTCTTACCTACCTTTGAAGACCTATTTTCTTGTTTTTGAAGTACAGCATGGAAATTTGGCCACATTAAAATTGATACGATTTCAATACCCATCTTAATATTAAAACCCCTGACCTACTGCCCTATTTTTCCTGTTTTTGAAGCTACAACAAAGAATTTGGATCACCGTTAAATTTTTAAAAAAAATTTCAGTTCAAACTTGAAGTTTCCTTCCAACTTCTCACCTATTTTCTTTTTTTTTTAAATTTTAGAAAGGAAAATTCAGCAAGCAATTTCTCGGGGGAGCGATAAGGCCCACATTGGGCCCTTTTTGTTATATTTTGCCACTAAACATTCAACAATACAAAACTTGGGCCACCCCACCTGTTAACTTTTATCACTTTATTTTTTTTTACCCACAGCTCACCTGAATAATATATTCATTCTTCAACACACATGTACATGTATAAACAAATTGCATTTACCAAAGGAATGTACAGAAATTCTCTTGATTAGGTGAAATTAAATATAAAAGAGCTCAGTGAAAGTAACAAACCCGCATACTATTTCCTACAAATAACTGAAAGCCCCCACTTTTGGTTTTTTAAAAACATAAAAGTGCAAAAATTTTTATTCCATTCTTTTAAAGTCCCTAAAATTTTTGATGTTCTGGCAATGCTTTGATTCCAGACTCTGAAAGTATGCAGAAAGCCCGAAAATATAGTTAACACTATTACAATGTATTTTCGGTTGTGCAACATTATCTACATTTGGCTACACATTTGGACGTCCCGTCCAATATGCCACCCGGGATTTTAGTCTTTTCGTAGACACAAGTAGTTTTTTTTCTTTTTCTTCATGACAAAGGATTTACACTGCAATGTCACCAAAACCTCGATCACCCGGGGCAAGTTACTGGGAAAACCAAAGTAAAATAAGTAAGTAATAAAAATTTTATTATAGTGACATTTTACACAGGGTTACTATAAAATCAAATTTCTGGGCCTAAAGCCCATCAACGGTATATACATATTAATTCAAGACGTCAAATTTAAAAGTGCATATATACATTTTTTTTTTAACGTGAGACCGTCAATACCAAATATAAACAAAAAATAATAAAGTACACGTAATACAAGACAGTAGCATTTAACTTCAATATGCGAGGTATACCAAAAAAAATTTATGGAAAGGCTTTCATAACTACGAAATGTACAAATGAACGTATTTTAAAAAAACTAAAAAAGAAAAACACCAATTATCAAAAAATACCTCCAATTAAGCCAGTCAGGGTTTTCAAACACAGACATTTTTTACCAATAGGAGGCTCTTTCAAAAATATTTTTCAAGTTTTTCGGCATGGGTTTTGCTTAAATATAAAATGTGAGCAGGGGGTAATTGAACAAATCATTATTGTTTAAAAATATCGGGGAAAAAAACAATCTGTTTAACTGATTTTTTTCAATAAAAAATGAGTCCATCTTCGACTTCGTCCCACACAATTTGCATACCTCTTATTCAGTGGTTCCCCCCAAAAAATCTACCGGTTCTACGCGCAAAGGTAATACCACACCTAAATTGCGCTAAAAAGAACTTCAATTCTTTTGATTTTAAAAGATTACTGTTCTTGCGTAAATTGACTTTTAAAAAAATTTTACGTTTAGTTTTGGGGATTTTGTACTTTGATGTCCAAGTCTGTCATAATATTGTTAAGTCCCGGTACAAAAACAGTTTCAGGTCAAAATATTTTTTATTGTGAATGCTCCCCAAAATTTTAGTTCGACATTACATTTTTATATCACTACACCAGTTTTGTTTCATTTATCAAATTGAACTTTTTTTTTGTAATCTTTTTTCATCAAAACCATCATTCGGGTTTCCAGTATCTTAACATGTTAAACCCCTGCGATACATACTGTTATCCACCAAATTTACCAAATAACCCTTTTTGGCGCAAATCTATGTCCTCTAGGGAATTCAATTCCGATTTTCACGTTTTCGATTTTTGAAATTGTTTATAGCCCCAAAACGAAGAACATAATCAAGAATAGGACCCCACAATTATTAAATGTTTTTGGTATAGTTTTAATCCAAGCTTTTTAACTTATTATTTTGATATTAAAATTCCAACGCTGTTCCGGCGCCCTTTGGGTTTGCTCACAGGGAATAAAAGTCTAAATTTTCAGAAATATACACCAAGGATTTTTTTTTATCCACTGTTTCTATTTCATTATCACCCAGTGAGAAAAAATCTGATCCGAGCCTCCCTTTTTTAAAGTGCATACTTTTTTTTGTTGGTGTTTGTTTAAAAACCCCCACTTCTTCACCAATCAGTATTTTATTACATAGTCCCAAAGGTTTTAAATTCGAATCAAAAAAAATACTATACTGCATATAACAGTAAAAACTGATTTTTCACCTAATTTTTATGACAAGGGCAAGGTCATTAAAACACCAACCGGTCTTTACGAAACGGAGAACAAAGAGGGAAAGGTTTTCTCCCTGTTTTACTCGGGAAACAGTTAACCACTGTTTAATTATAATTTTTTTCGTATCTGAGTAGAGCTTGAATAAATTCTTAGGGAATGTACAATTTTTTACAAGCCATTTGCTAGGAGCTTTTATAAAGCAGTTTTGTCACAAAATCAAAAACCTTTCTTAGTCAATAAATGCTGTAAAAAATTTGTTATAAAAATTTCTTATTTGCGTTCAATGTAAACCGGGCCCCCAAAAGACCTTTTTTGCAAACCTTTTTCTCGTCAGTCAAAATTTTTTTCTTTCCAAATATTTGATAGTCTCTTGTTCAAAAGAGCTATAAATCTTACTAATACACGATAATAGGCTGATACCCCTATAATTTAACGGTATACGACAATCTGAGTTTAAATCCTTTAATATCGGACATATAATAGATTTCCGCCAATCACTAGGGATCATATACTACTGTCAAAAATTATCTGAAAACGTTTTTGTAAAGCCGTAATGATAGCTGGGAACTTTAGCACATCATATGGAATTCTGTCATATTCGCATGAAGAATTTGATTTTGCGTTCATAACAATCTGTGAAATTTCTTTCAAGGTGATATTTTTGTTCATTTGCTCATTAGATACATATAACGGATCTTCGATATTCATTTCTAATAGGCCGAAGTGTCATTAGCACTTTACAAGTTAGCAAAGTCATTTTTCCACCTTTCAAACACAGCATTTTCGTCACAGTTCAAACTACCCGAATCATCAATGATTTCAACTGGGATTGATCTTCCTGTACGAGGACCTAAATTCTTAATTTTCCTCTAAAACTCATTCGGATTGTATGTACACATAATCTCTATGTCGAGCGACATGGATTGTCTGTAAGCCCGGTCTGATTGCCTAAAAAAAATGTCAAAATTATTTCTTGCAGTTACATAATCCCGTTTTCTTGCCATACGAATATTTCTATTTGCGTGACGTTTTAGAAAATCTCTTTCCTCCTGTCTCATAACGTTCCAAAGTTCATTCAGACCATCGTTCCAGTAAGGTTTATGGGATTTAAAGCGTTTATTTGTACATTTGGTGAAGTTATATGTAGGGATTCTTTCCGACATTTCCTTAGTTATCAAGTTACATATAACTTCAAATGAATGTTATCTATTCCCTCTTGTGTCTCTCTGGACTGTTCAGTTAAAGTAATAATTTCCTGAATAGCTAATTTTGACAAATCATTGTTTATAAAATCAGTGGGTATTTTGTTTAATTTATATCTAGGATGTGTATATTCAGTTCTATTATTACTTTCACAGCTATGTTCAGGTCTGAAATCACAGTTCACCGGAAACTGTGTCACTAGTACAGAGTGATCGGGCAGCTTTGACCTTTCTCCCAAAAGTCCGTGCAGATTATGATTTTCAACAATAGTTTGTATCGGTATTACACTAAAGCTATCACAATAGTGAAATACGTCATGGGGGACACAGAGGTAATCAACAACTGATTTTCTCTTGGGTAAAATAGATGTAAAATTATCATTCGTAAAGCGCCCGTTCAATGCACAAAATTTCGAATCGTTTAAAAATTCAAGAAGATCATATGTCTGTGTTGATTAATGCTATTGTCGATAGGATTTCGACGCGGAATAGTATCAATTTCCACTAGTATATCAGATAACGAACCAATTCTCGAGCTGAAATCCGCTGCAATAAACATGCAGTCACAGTGTGTATGTATTTGTGTGAGCATGTGTCCCCATACAGTTTTCAGGAGGAAGATAACATGAGAATGCAACGAAAGTGAAGTCTGTAGCACGATGAGTTAAGTGAAGCACAATGATTCCTTCACATGATTTATCTGCTATTTTAACGTTGTATGTTGTCATTAGTTCGTTTTTTTAATTACAAATCCAACACTTCCTGAACCTTTTTGTGCGTTGACATGAAGTAACTGTTCACGACGATTGTGGCCCATCCATGTGTACCCTTCAACAGTGATTGCATTTTGACCTATTAAATGTGTTATACACAGACAGAATATATCAGCGTCAATTGATTGAACAATTGCACATCGCAAATCGTGGTTATTCTGCTTCCAACCGCAATCAATGCAATGATAACGATATTAACATATATGCAGAGAATGTAACTTCTACTATCGTATCTTTTGCAAAAGATAACGTCCAAACCAACATTGTTAAAGTTGAACGCCCTCTTGATGTTCCATGGATGACCAGCGATATTAGAAAATTTATCCGTAAACGTAAAAGGGCATACCGAAAAGCGAAATCATCTCAATCTATTTACCTCAGGCAGAAGTTTAGAAAACTTCGAAATGATACCGTTCTATTAACTTGTGAGGCAAAATCTCAACATTTTTCTAAATTGTCAGATAGTCTTAAAAATGGTTCTCTGTCATCCAAAGACTGGTGGAAAACTCTCAAGTGAAGTGGAAAATATCCTCAAATCTCAAGATGTTGATAAGGCCACTGGCCCCGATGGTATAAGTAATAAAATCCTTTTAGAAACTTCTCGTGAACTATCAGTACCTCTCTGTGATCTTTTTAACGAATCCCTACAAAGTTGTAAAGTTCCACGTGTTTGGAAAGAAGCTAATGTTTGTGCGATATTTAAAAAGGGTGATTCTTCAATTCCAAATAACTATCGTCCTATCTCTCTTCTAAATACACTTGAAAAGGTTTTTTGAAACGCTGATCAAAAAATTTACTCTTCAACCACCTGAGAGACTTGACTTTTTGCCCCCAGTCCAATCTGGCTTTATTCCAGGAGATTCAAACAGTGATCAACTTTACATACTATCCTTTCGACTACCGCTATCGTACACCGACGCATTTACCTGAGACGCCAATGCAGACTATTATTTTGGGTTCTCCATTACCGCTACTGTTTTGCAGGCGGGCTACCGCAGACGACTAAAACGTACCGGAAAAATGGGGGTGCTCATTTCCATAGCGTATAATGCAGTATTTGGGTACAAATTTTATATTTTCGCAATTGAAAATAGAAGGAATTAACAAAAATATACTACATTTTTATGCTGCGGTAATTTTTATGTAAAACGGTTGCTACACTATGGTAGTTATGTCCATTGTGTGGTTTTTGGGTAATAACTACACTGTGGCACAACTTATAGTTTCTTGTTCCTGCAATAGTCTACTATGGTATTTATATGCAGATAAAACAAACATTAATATTATTTATTAAAAGTCACATATTTAAACGGCCACTGCATCACTGCGGCAGTACATGCTATTTTGTGTGAATATGTATTAATACGCTGGGGCACTCTCTATTGGTTTCGCATGCCTTGCATTAAACTAACTGTGGTAATCGGGGAAAAATAATGCCTACAGGATAATTTTTGATTACTAGTAAAATTTCCTTTCGCAGGGTAACTTTCTCAACACTGTGGAAGTGCACTTAATTTCATTTAATTTTGTAAACTACACTATAGCACGCCTTAAAATTAAAGTGTCTTACAAAGTCTACAAAGGGTCTATAGTAACAGGACGAGTAAAACTACACTGCGGTACTACACTGAAATTCGTTCTTCCTGCAAACGTCTACTGTGGTAATTATTTGAGTGGTTTGGTTGCTGTACCAGTTCTCCCTGTCAGTCCCCCCCCCCCCCTCCCTAATCCCGTCTAACAAGACATATGCATCCCCACACCTATACCTAGATCCCCGCTCCCTGTAATTACTATAAGTACTCTTTTTTCCAGGCACCATAGTGTTTTGGAATTCCCTTCCAGTACAATTTATGCAAGCCCCAACCCTGAACCAGTTTAGGCAGGGGTAACCAAACTTGCACAAAATTTGTTTAACATGAAACCTGTTTTTTTTAAACTGCTTTTATCTGAAAAACCCTTTTTGTTTATAACACTATCAACTGTATTCATGCTTCAATACACATCGTGTATTACTTTTATTCTCCTGTCCATTTTACTTTTAAAATTCTTGTACAGGCGCGCACTGCACGTAATACTCGTAAAGGGAGTGATGCAGTATAAGAAGATAAATAGATAAACGTTTAGTTAATAGTATGTATTAAAGAGAGGCTTTAAAAATTCGTTTTAGCGATGCTGTTTCTGCATATCTTTGGAAGTTTAAAAATTATATTAGAGGAAAAAAAGAAGTAGAACTAACGAGGAAGGTTGTTGAACATCTGTTTGAACCGTATAGTGCTTCTAGACACACCCCTTTTGGGCACGGGCGTTCCTTGCCAGCTCAACCCATCTTTGTGGGTCTTTTAAAAAGGCAAAAATTCTTGCCATATGATTTGAAAACCACAGAAATTAGCCGACAAAAGATGTTACGGCAGGAATAATGTAATACATGTAATACATTATAATTCCTGGTTTCGGTTAGTACAATGAACAAAGGACAGCAAAATGACACGTCAAATCAAAGAGGAAACATGGTAGCTAGGGTATGAAAGGTTCCCGGGTTCAGGAATTAGGAAACCCAAACAAACGCAGGTAGTTAAATACCATTGACCGAGAGTTTGAAGACTCACATGAAATTATCTCAATGTCAGGGCGAACAAAGCTTGTCAGTTTTGCAGTATGAAGAAACAAAAGACCCCCGGGTGGTCTCCAAAACACCAACGCCCATCATTTGGGTCTAAGCATTGTAAAGACAATTTACACAGGTATAAAAATACTCTTCTTATCAAAAAGTTAATTGAATCTAATGAGTAGTTTTAAAGATTTCATGGTATTATTGAGTCATTGCATGTTACGTGAACCTACTTTTTTCACTCCATGTATATAAATTGGGTCCGAGTCAAGAAGTCGCTCAAATCCAAAAATGTACTCAAATTATCGCTCTGGGTCAAATTTCCCGAAATATTTAAGCATGTCAGAAGAGGAAAAGTCTGTAATTGCATTATATATTCGACTGCTTAACAGGTTAATCTTCTTAGTAACAGTTTAAAATGTTTCGAGAAATTTTAGCCCTTAAGTACAAAGCCAGTTCCAGAGAAGCTGTGCAATAATTGTAGTTGAAAATCAAAATGTCTTGCTTACATAAAATACTTGTCATCTATTTTCAGGGTTAATCCCCGTGATCTTTTAAATGCTACTTTCAGGGAATGCTTTCTTTCGTATCATGCGTCCAGAACTGGGATTGGCTAACTAAAGAACAAGTCCATACAGACCTTCAATCCCAAAACATCCGTAAAACATATGGCAACAAGCAAAACTGAAACTCCAGAAAATCGATTTTAGTATATATGCCATTGCAAAAACACTAAACGTTATAATTTGATACGTTTTATTATTGCCCCATTATTACTACATTTTTAATAAGGGAAAACCCTTCCTTCAATTTAGCTACATAACGGTTGCAAAAAATCACCCAGGAAGGTACATATTAAATAGAAACACCCCGTAAAATGCCAACAAAATTTAAACTTGGAAATCGACGAAGAAGAAATGAATGTCTGACTAGCGGACACTAAGCACAAACTGGAGAAAGAAACACACAGTGTCCTAAGAAATTTGGGACAACATTACATGGTGTACACATTTTTACTAAAGTGTCGTGTGTATATGTACGTTATTTTTTAGTACGAATGGAAAGTTTGATTGATTCATCTTTTGATAACTAATTTCACAAGCAATATACTTTTCTAATATGAGCTGTCTCAAGGGAAAAAGGGGTTAAGAGTTAAAGTTTTAAATTCAAAATAACATGTTTCATAAAGTTTGGCTTTTGTGAATTTTGATACATTGCAAGATGGTATAGAAATAATAACATACAACCGGGCATTATTTAAAAAAGACACATAACTAACTTATCATTATAATAAACAGTTCTACCGATTGACATGTTTATCACAGTGATTTGGACATTTTATCTTTCTATGCGTCATTAACAATGCTAATTACCCTACCCCTCCCCCCCCCCCCCCCCACCCCCACCCTCTTGCATTTAGACGGCTATTAAAAAAGTACACGTAAAATATAGATGAACGGTTATTGTCGTAAAATTTTTGACAAAATTGTTACATTCTTACTCAGTTTTAAACGGACTACAGTACAAATTCAACAAAAAAAAAGGAATTATTCATGACTTTTAGTGAACATTTTGTGTAACATTACATATGCCTATGTTACCTTTTGCGATGATTTGTAAGTAATGTAAAGACCTTCATCTGTTATAGCTTTCCAACTTGCTTTCGTTTAAATATATATATTTCTTTTTTATTTTTTGTCAAATGTTTTTGTTGCTTTTAATGCTTTACTTTTAGTCTCCTACCTGTTTCTTTTTTTCCCGGATCGGACTACAAGTAGACTGTCTATCATGAAATTTAGTCCCAAAATACGTTGTTCAGGTTGTGTAGCATTTGATATATGATTCTTCTTACTCATACCCGTTCATAGGAATTGTCTGTACTGTAGTGTTTTTTATTTTAGTTTTTTAATTTATTGTTTTATCTTATTATTTTCTGTTATAAAATGTTGTTTTTTTTTGCTTTTACTTTTAGTCACCTACCATTATGTCAGGACCAAAGTAAAACGCGTCAACTATACGTTATTAAGGTTCATTTAAATTTATTCATATCATTATCGGGTTTTTTTTGGGGTATCCGATCAAGTGGCCAAAACAAACCAAAAATGTCGAATGACACTTCGTGGTAAAACTTATAATAGTAGCTAAAAGTGTCTTTTCTTAGTTTGTTATGCCTTACTGACATTCAAAAAAGATTTTAAAAAAAACTGAATTTGTTAATTTGCATTATATCGAATTAGAGCGTATCCCAGTTGCGAGCTGTATTCCGTTTATACTTCTTTAAAGTCCCCAATTAAGGTATCAATTGTTTAATCATATAATGAAGAATTGTAAGATCTCATTTCACCGAAAGCACAATTCATGTACGGTTTTGGAAACAGATCATTTTAGAGTCTGTTTTTGTTTGAATTTACGGTCATTTTTTCAACATTATTCCTGTTATATTAGGCAGCCAGTTCAACTAACCATCGTTCTTGGAAAAGACCAGTACTAGACGCCAAAGTCCGTAAGCAACTACCTACTTTCTCACATAAAAAATCCTAGTCGGTAGCACAGCTCGAACCTGCGACCCTCCGTCAGTGAGAGGATTTAAGATTACAAGTGCACGAATGTATCTCCTACATTTCGGACCCGGACTATAAATTAATAAATGAGTATACAAAGGCACATGTGAAAAACTGAATACTGAACCATTTATAAAGCATTCCAGAGTATCCATGGATTATGATGCATAATGCATGGAGCTCAAAGTCAAAATTACCATTGCGTACTTTGGAATAATTTAATAATGCATTCTTACCTAAAGTTTGAGTTTTAAATTTGAAATTTAAATTTGAAAAGTACAATACTTCCATAGCGGATAAATTTTACACACTACTAGTTTGCAACGGAAAAAGAGATGTGTGCATATGTATTACCGTTGCGGCGTAAAAACGATGAAGAGTTCTGTAAGAAAATTTCCACAGTGTATATATGTATGTTCCAAGTGCAATAACAATTTAAAATATTACTGCCGGAGTGTATAAAGTACACTATTTTTTGATTACCACGTTGAAATTTTGTATTTCATGAAAAATGTTCAGAACTTCCGTAGTGCCATATGAAAGAAACTGGTGAAAAGACTACAAAACGCATCAGTGGCGACCCGTGGTTTTTCAGACTTCCAGAATGCCGGAGCCGCATAATGCAGACGTAGTAAAAATAGCTTTAAATACCGTAGCGTAGAAATGAGTAATTTAAATTTAAATTTTAAAAACTGATTTTGGTAATTACCGCGACGAGCAACCATCAAAACTAATGGGTAATTTTTGGAGAGTAAGATCCCTTAATTGTCTGAAAAGGATTTTCTTATCAACAAATTGCGAAAAAAAATGAGTTTAGAACTTATTGCGCATAGACGTTTTTTGTTTTTAAATTCTATGGAGACCGTAATTTGTTGCGTAATATTATAGTATGTCATATGAATGATTTAACTTATTAGTTTAAACTGATTCTATACCGTTTTGTTAATAACAAAAAATAAAAGTTTACCTTTAAGATCAATTCTACAATAAATAAAAAGCATTCAAATTCCCCCAAGATACAAAGAAAAATTTAAAAATTCCGGGTAGTCCTACGCTGTACGATGTCGGTAATCTGGACCCCCGTTTTGATGGTACGTTTTTAGGGTCTGCGGTAGTCAGTCGTGTATGATAGCGTAATAGCGCCCCCCCGTTTTATGGTACGTATTAGTCTGCTATGGTAGCCGAAAGGATATATGATATCTTGTGCAAATCACTGGACGAGGGTCTGAAAGTTCGAGCAGTCTTTTTTTACATCAGTAAGGCCTTTGACAATGTCTGGCATAAAGGCTTATTAGCAAAACTCAAGTTTGCGGGCATATCAGGTTCCCTTCTAGCTTGGATCTCCGACTACCTTTGTGACCGACGTCAACGTGTTGTTCTTCCTGTCTTCATGGACTACAATAAAAGCAGGAGTCCTCAGGCTCGATTCTCGGACCTCTGCTTTTTCTTGTGTTTATAAATGACATAGTCATAGACTTTCCCAGTCTTCCATCAACTTATTTGCCGATGACACTAGTCTTTACGTTATTGTTGAACAGCCCCGGAGGCATTTGAACTCCTTCTGAGTGATATTCTTAAAAATTTCTCCCTGGCCGACGGGTTTGGCTTGTTACATTTAATCCTTCCAATCGGAATCACTCCTTGTCTCCAAAAACGAAATACTTTTCCTCATCCTGTACTCTCTATGTTTGGGCAGCTAATACCCAAAGTAACTGAACCCAAACATCTTGGTGTCTTTCTTTCCACGATTGTAGCTGGAACTCACATATTGACTTTATTTTAGACAAAGCATGGAAAAGAGTCAACGCATGCGTAAAATCAAGTTTTCCATCGATCGGAGATCTCTGGAAACTATCTACACTTCCTTCGTCCGGCCTATTCTCGAATACCCCGATGTGTTTGGAGTAATTGTACAAATTATGAAGTAGATCAACTTGACAAAATCAACACGAATTTTGCTCGTATAGCTACTGTCCCAACAAAACTATTTTCCCCTTTGAAAAACTCCATGAAGAATCTCCAGGGGAAAAAGTCGTCAGAGCGCAGATACAAGCATAGACTCATTCTTTTCTTTAAAATGTACACAGATAAGACGCCTGAATATCTCTCAACTCTAATACCTCATCCAGCTGAGCTTTCGCTATGATTTAAGAAATCCGAACAATGTACGTGGTATACCGTCCAGACCACTTATACTTTAATTCTTTTCTGCCTTCAGTGATACGTGACTGGAACCTCTTACCAGATAGTGTTCGAAATTTTTAACAACATTATTTTTTTTTAAGATTACTGAATAAAGATATTCCCCCGCATACCCAAATACATTATGTCGGAATAAGGAACTCCAAGTTCTTCACACAAATTACGGACTAATGCAGTGCACTCAACCCATCATCTATTTCTTAGAAATATATCACCTACGCCTCTTTGTCAATGCGGCCAGATGGAGACGAATGCCCATTATCTATTAGAATGTACCTTAATACAGACTGCCCCGCCAAAAACTTTTCAATAACCTTCAGAATTTACATATCGACGAAAACCTTCTTCTTTATGGAAACATTCTTTCCCGGGACGAGGATAATGTCATTATTTCACAAATGTACACTGTTACATAGCTGAAAGTAAGATATTCCTATAAATTTTTCTGAACCTCAACGAGACACTATTTTACCCCCTTGTTATATTTTATGTTCTCTAATTCTAGAAAATTTAATGAACTACTTCTAACTTCTCTACTCTCATTAGCGCTGATATTGTTGTTCCAGAAACATGATTTTTTGATATACTAGACTACATTCCCATAGATATTATATTTAAAGCTTCACTGTACTTTTGCGAAACAATAATTTACCTGTCCATTTTAGGAGAAGAACTCAATAAGACTTGTCTTTCGTTCTAATCCTTTTCATCTACTGTACATGTAATGTTTGTATTTCAATATAATTTTGTATATTTTTGGGAATAAAATATGTTTAAACCAACCGCAAACATTTAAGTGCGCTATTTTTATTGAATCATGGGGTCGGGTATCCTTTAAGGGGAGTTGTTCGGGTGTGCATTCTCACTGGGATTATTGACATTGATGTTGCCACGTTGCTTGATTCTACCGCTAGCGTCTACTCTGAAGTTTCGCCCCTGTGGGAGTTCTCGGAGAATTTCTCTTGCGTTGAGTTCGATCAATCGTTCCGCATGAGATTTACTGCTTTTAAGATACACTTCTTTAAATGCGGTTGTGCTTTTTAAGGTCAACTTATTTATCAAGACTAGTATTTTTTTCATCAACTGAGCGAAAGCTTCTTTTGACAGGTCCAGGCCTTCCGGGGTACCTTGATGGCAACCTTACCATAGCAGAGACTGAAACTTTTGACGAGACGTCATCCCCCAAGGCTTTCATAATTTCATTCACCTTTGATAATAAATTTTCGTCTTCAGAAAATGACAGGCCTGAAGCAATAACAGTAAGATCGGAGTCGTTCAGCGGACTGTTTGTCCAGCGATACCCCGTGTGGTCTGTAACTGTACTAGTTGTATTTTGTTGGTTGCGGGAGTGATTGTTCTACATTATCGAGTCTCGACTGAATCGCTTGAATACTTGTCAACAGATTATCTATAAGTGAACTCTCATTATACAAGTCGATTGTTAACTCATCTTTTAAATCCTTCACCTTTGAATCAATATTTAATGTCAAGTCATTTCTCAACTTATCAATTTTCTTTTCAAGCATAATTCTTAATGAATCTTGATTCTTTTTAATGTCAGATACAGCTGTTAGTACCATATCAAGTTTATCCGACAAGTCAGTGTCTTTTGCTGTGGAACCTGTAGCCATGTTTACCTGCGACTCCGTTATCGTGTTTGCACGGCTAGATATAGGTGTATCGAACACTGATGGCACTTTACTTGTATCTTGGGTATCGCTTTCATATAATACTGAATTAGTTTGTGAGAGAATGTCACTTACTGCCAAATCCTTTGAAAAATCCGTTGATACTGAAAGTCCGACATGTTTAGGCTGTTTATACAACTGTTCATTGCAATCAGAGTCACTATTTTTTTTACGTTTTTCCTACTTATTTTTCTTAGCCATTAAATTCCAATCAATCCTCATATTTATACTATTTATGCTAATACAGAAGTCTATTATCAACTGTTTTGATTTTGTATTACTTTATATTTATCCAATTTATCCAGAGAAAGAAAATCTTGACCGCCATCAAGTCTGAGCACATGACAGTATTACCAATATGTAATTATGCTTGGCCACGTCGCCTTGTTTCGCAACAATGCTCATTCATTTATATGTATCTGTCGTTAGCTGCATTTGTATTACATCATAAGAGCCCTGGAGTGACCCAAGGAGTTGTTTGGCTGCTGATTAAATCATACTACAACTTGAATTTCGCAGCCTTACAACCACAGGCACCATGATCAAACTTAACCGGGGTAACTGTTGTTCTGCGAAAATTAAGTCCAAGATGCTTTAAGGTTTTTTTTGTTGTTAACAGACTCCCCGTACCTTCAGTCAGAGTTGTTATATTTCGATCTCTTCAGATCGTTCAGCACGCCATTTGTGTTGAGTTTAGCATTTTTAATTTTGTCTCTTTGCAATTTCTATGATATACAGGCTCCATAACCTCAGACCCCCGATCTAAATTCCAGTTTATTTAGTTCTGATCATTGTTTTCTCGTTTAGGGTAGAGTCATTATTTTAACTGGGGACCAAATGCCGCTTTTCATGGAATTACACTCTGTGTATCATTGAAGTTTCCATATGCACCACCGTATGAATGCATCTGCGGATGACTAAATTATATGCTGGTACTTATAACATTGTGTAAGTGAGTTCTGCTGAGCCGGGGGCTAGAAGGCGCAGACGGTAACTTGGATTTCCACTACCGTCCATGAACAGGCTCAATCAAACCGAGCCTGCAGCATTTTCATTTATGTCGTGTTAGGCAACCTGTGATTTTTCCACTTATTTTATCGTGCTTTTTACACGTTGAAATGTTCGAAAAGACTTGTGACGGTGTGGAGTCCAGTGTACCTTATACTACTCTAACATGTTTACGCCCCATTTGGTTCTGGGAAAAAGAATTGGAACCACTGCCTTACCCTTGCATGATCGTAAGAGGCGACTAATAGGGTCTTAACACTTGGTTTTGCAGTAACTCTGTGATTCCAGCAGATGTGCAAGTTTTGATTCCTTACCTCATGTTTTTATTTCGATGTGAATGAGATGTGGAACCAAAATTTATAGTCCTGTTTGGCGCCATATAACCTATACTGTGTTGGTGCGCCGTAAAACCCAAATAAATAAATAAATAAACTAGCATGTTTACTCCTTATATCTGTTAAGTCCGTATTTTCAGAGCTAAGACAAGTAGGTCCTGATTTTTTGTCGTATATATTTTTCACAAACTGGACAATGGGTCACATGTTGCGCACACTCCAAACACATGCGATGATGCGTGCAAGGTAGAAATAAAGCGTTCACGTTATTCAGACCACATGACATACATATGATGTAACTTTTCAGACGCTGATTTTCTTCCACTGGTGTTTCTGAAAATAGTTTTATCATTGAAATTATTGTACTTTCAAAAGTGGACCTTCATGGCCTAGTGGTTTAGGTAAACAACTTCAATTCACTTGCCCGTCAACAGTTTGGGTCCAAGTCTTGCTTTGGACGTCGAATTCATTATGTGTATTTGCTTACGGAAAGTTGATGGTTCTACCCAGGTATCGGCCGGTGATGTAATAATGCAAGGAGGGGCACCTGTGGTCTTCCTCCACTGTCAAAAGTTGGAAAGTCGCCATATGACCTATAATTGTGTCGATGTTATGGTAAACTCAACAAAAAGTACTTTCAAATAACAGATGAAATGTCGGCAAGTTACTAGTGTGGTGCTGATCCAAAATGGTGAAATTAATGGCTTTTTGTAATAATAACAAAGTAAGATAACAACCAGCTATTTTCGGACCGAAACTGTAATAAGCACGTTTGTGATAATAAAGCCACGGTTGTTTCTGCAATTCAGGTTTGAACAACGACCTCACACCCTGACTTTTAGACTGGCAGAATAAAAAAGTTCAAAGAGCATTGAAACCAGTGCAAAGCGTTGCACCGTAAATATATATAATCTACCCTGTCTAAACTTGGCTTTTTTATTTTGTTCTAAATGTACTGCTAGAAAACAATACCATTACCATTTTGTCTGGCTTGTATTGTACTGTCTTGCAGTTTTCTGGCTTTGATAACTTCGATTACATCTATTATTTCTTCAATAGTTGGTTTGAAAGTGCCTGAAAAAATACAACTATGACTTAATTGAATCCACTAAGGAGTTGCACACTTAACATGATTCTGTAGCCCATTTCGGGTTAAAGCTCTGGATGTAAAGATCTTCATCCAAGAAGCAGTTTTGCCAAATTACTTTGAAAAAAGCCTCCATGTTCAGAGAAGACATTCGAAGTTTTGCATTAGGCCGTATGGGGAAAACTAGCGGCCATTTTTCGGCAAATCAAGATGAATTAAAGCTCTGAAGACTATGTTTTTTAACGAATCGGAATTATTTTAACAAGACTGGTAAAGGATTTCACAAAAAAAAACGTGTGTGAAATGATCATCAGTTTTTGTTGAGAAGGTTTTAAATTCACACTATAAACATATAGGAAGAGCCGGACCACGCCCCCAATGGCCGTGCTTTTTAGCTCGACTATTTGAAGAATAAGTAGAGCTATCCTACTCGCCACGGCGTCGGCGTCACACCTTGGTTAAGTTTTTCGTACCAGTCCACACTTTGACAAAGTCTTTTGTGATAAAGCTTTGAAACTTTCAAAACACTGTTTTTACCATCACCATGGCCAGTTTTTTAGGCAAGAACAATTAACTCCATCAGGGATTTTGGCTGAAAATATGGCCCCTTTTTGACTAGAAATCATGGTTAAGTTTTTCGTATCATTTCATATTTTGACAAAGTTCTTTTTAGATAAAGCTTTGAAACTTTCAACACTTTTTTTATCATCACCATGTCAGTTATTGGCAAGAGAACATAACTCCATCAAGGATTTTGGCTGAATTATGGCCCCTTTCGACTTAGAAATGTTAGTTAAGTTTTCCGTACCAGTTCATATTTTGACAAAGTCTTTTGAGATAAAGCTTTAAAAACTTTCAAAAACTTGTTTTCCATCACCATGTCCAGTTATAGGCAAGAGGGATAAACTCCATCAAGGATTTTGGGGTGAATTATGGCCCTTTTTGACTTAGAAATCTGGGTTGTTTTTCGTACCAGTTCATATTTTGACAAAGTCTTTGAAAATAAAGCTTTGAAACTTCAACACCTCTTTACCATCACCATGTCCAGTTATAGGCAAGAGTACATAACTTCATCAAGGATTTTGGCTAAATTATGGCCCCTTTTGACTTAGAAATCTTGGTTAAGTTTTTCGTACCAGTTCATATTTTGTGTAAAGTGTTTGACATATGGCTTTGAAACTTTTATCACTTGTTCAGTATAATAGTCTCTATCTGTAGGAAAGAGTACATAACTCTGTCATATATTTTGGCCGAATTATTGCCCATTTTGGACTTGGAAATTGGTTCTGATTTGAAAACAAGTCCACGTTTTGTCAAAACTATTTGACATATGGCTTTTAAACTTTGAACACTTGTTTATCATCATGATTTCCATCTGTAGGCAAGAGTACATAACTCTGACAACTATTTTGGCTGAATAATGGCCCTTTTTGGACTTTGAAATTGGTTCACACATTGCCATTTAGTGCAAGACTTATCGAAATCCACAAATACAGGAACATTGTTTGTTTAATGTATTTTTTATTTTGTCTGAATATCTGTAGAAATATTTTGACCCCATTCTTCAAAGTTCTTCGAGTCGAGCGCGCTGTCATCCGACAGCTCTTGTTTTTTTACGAACTGGATTCATTTGAACACTCTTGGTAGCATCATTCAAGGAACAAATTAACGAAATTATTTTGAATGCTGACCAACACTTTCTGTCAAGAAATTCCTTTCTAGTTGTTTTTCCATTCCGTTGCCACGGTAACCAGAATTCTGCGTGTAATGGATTTCTTTGAACAAATGTGGAAGAGAACCACACAATTAACATTCGTGTCAAGTTCAATCAACTTCCATCTAAAGGTTTCAGATAAAATGTTGACGCCCACGAACAGACGATGAACGCTTAGTGATCACAAAAATAATATCAAAAACGGCTGCCATAATTATAACTAAAATGCTCAGACAATGAATTCAGAAAGTATTTTACCAACCAATTCAGTTGGTGATACAGATTTCGTAATAGATGTAGTACATGTAACAGCATCAATTTGTTTTTGAATTATGTCTAGATTAAAACGGATATGTAAAACAAACAAAAATGAGACTTCAGAACTAGGAAATGGAAAATTTCTGTCAAATGGCATAGAGGATGTTTGCTTGTTCCAGTGTAAGAGTTTAGCCAACCCACGTGACTTTTCGGTATGGTACACCCAGGAACTTAAATCGATTCAGATAACATTGCTTATAACTTTTTTATTATTTGAAGGATTTTAATAAAATAAAAAGCGCCGAAGAAAGTAAAACGAGTGCTTCCTCTGCACAAAGCGCCTGTCAAATATTTTCAATACATTCTTCAAACACGTCGCCCAAATCCCAGTGTGCACTTTACCTACACATTTGGTCCTTTAAAGAATAATTGGACGTTTGAAGTGTTTGAGAAAAGTATACAGAATGTCTGGAAGACGTTTTGTGTCTAAGAAAACACTCAACGCCTTTAACGTTATCAAAATCAGTCGAGTAATAAGGAAATTATAAGTAAAAATGTTACCTGAATCGAGTGATTTCCACGTGTGTACGATACCGAAATGTCACGAGTCGGCCACTCTCCCTCTGGTGTAAGGTCGGAATGTATGTCACCGAGTGAACATAAGATGCATTATTTTCAAGTGGTGTAGGTACGAGTGACCAAGTAAACTCTTGTGTTATTAACAATAGAAACATATTTTGTTTTTAAATGTAATCAAACAAATTATATATTTTTTGCGACTTCATACAGGTTTAAACGAATATTTAACCAGTTCAGTGTAAAACATATCTGCTACTGTGTATATATAGTCACAGATAAATTCACTTTGATATTTCATCAGTTCACTGAAAAATGTAGGTTATAAAACGTTTACCATTCATAGAATGTGGAACACGTCATTGTGATGTTTCAAAAGTATAGAAAGTTTAGGCCTAATTTACTCTGAAACGTCACACATACACGTATATATCATGCACTGACATTTTGCTCTGAGAACATACAGTCAATTTATCAGAACAGAACAGAACATACTTTATCAACTCGAATCTGGTTATTTATTTGAGTACAATGAAAGAAAAAAACGTATTCAACAAGACATGGTGACATACAACCAATTCATGAATACAAACATGTATACTATTCGTACTTATACCGACTGGTTCAAATGGCACTGGTAGATGGTTACGAATTAGATCTACTCGTCTACTCACGAGTCATTGGCGTTTTAATCCAGTATCATTGCTGCATTTCCATTTAAGTTATTAAAGAATGACAAGTCAATCCTTAGTTACCCAATGCAGCAATGATACTGGATTAAAACGCCAATGACAAAATTAAATCGATGGTTGAACGGAAAACTGGCGCGACTCATACTAATATTAAAAGAAAGAGATACGACATGTTTCTGTTCAGCGACAGAAGTATACAATAACTTCTCGAAAGGAAATAATTTAAATTACAACCTCTGTTTCTAAGTTCCTGCACTGCCTCGTTAAAGTCTGTTAGCTGATAACCCATCTCTAGACAAGCGTCTTTATGTTCATTTAATGCGGCTGTAAACTCTGGATCTCTAAGAGTCATCAGTTCCATCGCCCCTGACAGATCCGGACCACGTGATTGAGCTGATTCATTCTATGCGGGAAGAAAAATGGTGGATAGATTTTTTTCAATTTTGTCAACAAAAAAAGTGTTTTCTTTAAGTTCAGTGTATAGCTCGCCCCGCTAGACTGGCTCCCGTCCATTTGTTGTTGTTTTTGGCTCCGAAATGGTGTAGCCAGTAGATAAAAATATGCTATTCTAGAGATTAAGATTTCGTTATAAAATGTTTGCAGTATTTTAATAAAATAACAATTCAGCCAGGGAACCAAGCTACGTACCCTTCCCCACCCATGCCCGACTTCATGTCATACGTAGCGTACTTTATTAATTACTTTAAGCATTTATAATACATGACCTATGTTAATTTCGATTTTCAATTGCCAAACGTTATAAGCAGAGTGTTTTGACAATGGACGTCCTGAGTCGAAAAGTCTATTTAAAAGTTTAAGAATGAATTATGTAAAATTTCGACGGTTTGATTAATCCCCCGCCACGAGTGGTGGTGTGTTATAGGAATGGTCTCCGTCCTTCCGTCTGTCCGTAACACTTCCGTGTCCGCTCCATATCTCCTAAACCCCTTGAAGGATTTTCATGAAACTTGAGTCAAATGATCACCTTATCAAGACGATGTGCAGAACTTATGAGTCAGCCTTGTCGGCTCAAGGCCAAGGTCACAACTCAAGGTCAAATGTTTTAGCTTTCCATTTTGTGTCCACTCTATATCTCCTAATCCCCTTGAAGGAATTTTGTAAAGCTTGGGTCAAATGATCACCTCATCAAGACGATGTGCAGAACCCATGAGTCAGCCATGCCGGCTCAAGGTCAAGGTCACAACTTAGGGTCAAAGATTTGAGCCTTCCATTTTGTGTCCGCTCTGTATCTCCTAAACCCCTTGAAGGATTTTCATCAAACTTGGGTCAAATGATCGCCTCATCAAGGCGATGTGCAGAACTCATGAGTCAGCCATGTTGGCTCAAGGTCAAGGTCACAACTCGCTGGGTCAAATGATCACCTATCCAAGACGATGTGCAGAACTCATGAGTCAGCCATGCCGGCTCAAGGTCAAAGTCAAAACTCAAGGTCAAAGGTTTTAGCTTTCCATTTCGTGTCCGCTCTATATCTCCTAAACCCCTTGAAGGAATTTTATAAAACTTGGGTCAAATGATCACCTCATCAAGACAATGTGCAGAACTTATGAGACAGCCATGCTGGCTCAAGGTAAAGGTCACAACTTAAGGTCAAAGGTTTGAGCCTTCCATTTTGTGTCCACTCTGTATCTCCTAAACCCCTTGAAGGATTTTCATCAAACTTGGGTCAAATGATCACCTCATCAAGAACTCATGAGTCAGCCATGTCAACTCAAGGTCAATGTCAAAACTCAAGGTTAAAGGTTTGAGCTATGTATCTCCTAAACCCCTTGAAGGATTTCCAACAAGACGATGTGCAGAATTCATGAGTCAGCCATGGCAGTTCAAGGTCAAGGTCACAGCTCAAGGTCAAAGGTTTACCCTTTCATTATCCGTAACAGTGGCGGGGGATTTAGCTGTCTTTCAGACTGCCTTGTTAAATTGAATGTTACTCACCTCATTTTCGAAGGCGACGGCTGCCTGGACCAAAGCGATATATTCGTCTCCTTTCTTTTCTTTAGCAAATGGACAAGCTGGGAACCAGTGACAGTGCTCTGTCCATGGATCGTCATCCGGGTCCCAGCGACGTAGTCCGCCATCACAGGCAAAGCAACGCACTTGGTCCTCAAACCCTTGAACGAAAAATGAATAAGTACGCATAGAATCATTTTTGTATGATATGTTTAATTATTTTTAAACAATATTTTTTTAAATAAAGAAAAAAATACCTGCAAGTCGTTATGATGTGCGTAGGCCTACTACGGTTTATTTTAAGTATTAGCAGTGGCTAGGTAGCCGGCTCCGTAATATTAGTTAAATAAATTACATTTCTTGTTATTTATTTACAATTTTTGATTTACCTGTTTATTTCGCCGTATTTACTTGACTTACATGTTCATATACGATATGAAAATATACAGCCGGCTACCTAGACTAGGTAGCCGGACCCGGCTACGCGGTGTAGACCTTTGGCCACTGCCTTAAATATTAGCGGGACTTAATTGTGACTTAATTGCGAATTCCATATTCCATCCTGCAGTTCTTGTATATGTGATGATTAATTTAGAAAAGTTAATAGTAACACTCTTGCATGCCATGTTTCAGTTCAAAAATAACTTTCCAATGATGAATTGGGCAAACTCCATCACAGTGTTACTTCCCCTTATTGTTTGACACTATTCCTGCGCGGATGTTGTGAATTGGGAAGTCATTGAATACAAAGTAATATGGACATGTGCCAAACAGCTATCATATCAAGAAAACGTATGGCATGATTCACTGATCAAAGGTCAAGATTACACTTAAAGAGCGACTGATTCATATCCTTTATAAATCTTTCGTGCATGCTTGGGCATTAAGATAAAACTACATAAATTTTACGATGAAACATGAACCGCTTTCTTCCAAGGTCGTAGATTTTCGACTCTTATGTTCAAATAACTCGGTTTAAGTTACGCCAAAAAATGTTACAATACATGAGCGATGATTAAAATATTACCCTTTCTCTTTAAAGCCGTGCAACAAGCCAACAAGCGGGGACCTGAAAACTAAACTGATTTACGGACCAGATCGACATGAACATGAACATATAATTATTTACCGCTTTATGTGACCTTGAACTTTGCCCGGATCTTGCAAATGAGAGTTAAGTTTCGGAAAAGTTAATTAAAAGTTCACACATACATGAGAAAGTCCTAAATGTTTTGTTCGATGATTTGTTTAATGTATGGCCATGCATAGTCCTAAAACCTGGTTTTAAACCAGAAAAATTTCTGCTCTGTTTTCAATAACAGCTGCTGTGTATGAATATGTCCGTCTAGTACATTAGTTTAGAACATACGGTTAATTTACTGCCATAAGTCTGTTAGAACATTCTATTTTACCAGTGTAATATAGCCCAGCATCAGCTAATTGTTCCGGCCGTTGCATCATCTGTGCTGGCCAATTGGTAAATGTTGCCAAACGGGCTTCTAACGTCTGATATTCGGGATGCCGATAGTTATATGCCACTGCACTAATATTGTGTCGTTCTGAAAAGGTCAAACAAATATTTTATTTCACATCCGAAAAATGCAACCAAAAGATATGTAATATCTCTATAGCCAATCATGTACTAGTAGGCGTGGCTTAAATGTAATGCATGCATGCCACTGACCAGAATTAGTTAGTTCTAGGATAGTCGCGAAATGCAGTACTAGAAACAATGTAAATAAACCAGTATAAACCAACTATGTTGTCTTCCTATCTCTTGGAATAAAAACATAACACCCCGATACATGACAGGATACACAATCGTATTCAGTTTTAAACAAAAAGCTGACAAATGAAAAAATATTTCCCGGTTATATATGCATGGTAACTAGAGTCCCGAAAATTAGTTTTCCATATTGCACATAAATCCCGAAAATCCATATTATTTTGTATTTTACGGAATAATTCTTACAATTCTTCAAACTGAGTCATTTAGAAATACTGTCCTTGTATGGATACCGTTTCGTCAGCAGACGGCAATAACGTTTTTAGTAATCAAATGTTATGAACGAAATCTAGGCCAAGTTCGAAAATGGGTTATCTGGGGTCAAAAACTAGGTCACTAGGTCAAATCAAAGAAAAACCCTGTGTATGCGATAGAGGCTGTATTTTTCAATTGATCTTCATGAAATTTAATCAGAATGTTTGTCTATATGAAATCTAGGTAGAGTTTGTATCTATACGTTTAAGCACTCTATTTCTAAGAACATTACTTATTCGGTTATTATGGTTTGACTGTAGACCTAAATGACATACTTATTAGGGGAAAATCTGAAATTTAAGTTCTGTTAAATGTTTAAAATAATGTATTTTTTTGTTTTCCTGTCATTTCATTTTATAACATGAACAGGTAATTTTGCCTTGTGTTCGCCTTGTCCACATATAGATTATTACTAGTATTGCTATATACGAGTCTAATAGGTTATTCAAAACTCAATTTTAAATAACTTCATAGTCCACTTTATTAGGTTTTCCAAAAAGGTCAATGATTATGTACAATACAAAAAGTATGTAAAGTAACATACCATTCCATTGCATCTGCCGGTTATATTCAGGGTCTTGAGCCTGAAGCAGTCTCTGAAATGTGCATGCATGCAATTTGATAGTAGTTACATTTATTCGATCAAGTATTTCTATCCAGTAAGATAAGAGTCCTGAGTTATCTTTAAAACATGCATTTATATCTGTGTTATGTTAAAATGTACAGAATATAGCAATACTAAGAATCACGTTTTTTTTCTTACGTCAAGTCATTCGTACTTCACAGAATCTAATGACTCGGTCACTATCAATAACTTTTATGATTTGCTATATTAAAAGCATATTTTGGACTAATTCAAAATCATCTGTCCTTACCTTCCACTCTGTGAGCCTTGCTTCTCCCAATATCTGACATAGAAAGAGACAGTTACCAGAATGTCTCACGTGCTCCTTTAAAGGATCATCTCCATCTGAAAAGTCCTTTAGACCAATACTACACTGGAAACACCTGACAAGATCTCCGTCATCTAATTAAACAAGTTGTATTAGATGAATATTTAATAATTTGTCTGTACGTGTATCCATAAAAGAAAAATCAACCAAATATCAGTGAAAACGAAATCTTTGGTTTCCACATTTATATATGCCTGAAACTTGTATAGCAGCTGCTTAGTTCTAACACATATTTCTTAGTAAATGATGCAGTTAGAGTAAATCGTCATGAGTGATTATATCAATAAAGTGGTATGGCCTTACTATTTTTGAGAACTTTGCGATAACAGTATTTTGGTCTATTCATCTGCGTTACACGAATCTGGTCTGAGAAAAAAGATTTTGTGCAAGTCTGGTGAATACACTTTAACTTCTTTCAACAAAGTTTTATTGTGTATCTCACTTCAAATGCAGATTGTTTAAACTTCACCTTGGTCCTGCTTTCTCGGTTAAAGAACAAAAACATATATTTTATATGTTTGGCGTTGGCGCACTGTATACTCAGTCAAAATGCTTGTTAAAATTGATATCATATTGCTATTAACCTAAACTAGAATGTGTCTGTAGGACACAGGGTGTGCCCCCACTGGTACATTTGTCACAAATAAGGGGCAATAATTCAAATGTTTGCAGTCTTAAGGGGGTATAGCCTCAACAAACTTTCATTATTCTAGGCCTTATACTTTTTGAGCTATGATCATCACAAACAAAAAATCCACTATTTTGGCTATACCAAGGGCCATAACTCTGTAATAAGCATTAAAATCTCAAGAAGAATGCCAAGTGTGCAAGGTCACATCATGATCAAGACTCAAGCAAGATTTCATGAATTTACATCAGATACTTTTTGAGCTAGGCACATCATTAGGTAAAAATGTGCATTTTTGACTATTCCAGGGGCCATAACTTTAAAAATAAGGGGTGGAGCCAGACGAAAAATAGGAGGTGCGCAAGTTTTTATCATGATAAAGATTCATGCAAGTTTTCATCAATTTATATCAAATACTTTTTGAGCTAGGCGCGTCACTTGGTGAAAATGTGCATTTTTGACTATTTCAGGGGCCAACTCTATAAAAATAACGTGCGGAGCCAGACGAAAAATAACAGATGCGCAAGTTCATATCATGATAAAGATTCATGCAATGGTTCATCAATTTATATCAAACACCTTTTAGCTAAGCGCGTCACGAACTTCGGACGGAAGGACGGACGGTCCACTACTTTCCGTTAGTGGGCCAACAGCCAAAGAGCCATTTTTTAAGGGGTCAACAATGGCCCCCAATAATCTGCTGATCAAACAAAATGGCCCCTTAAGGGTCTCCCCCCCCCCCCCCCCCCCCCCTCCCCTAGTTTCGGACACATTGTGTAATGGGCCATTTCTTGAAAACACAATTTTTACCTCCCCTGAGGCCCTGTGACTCATTTACAGCAAAAAACAAAGGGCCATGGCCCCTTGCTTATAAACGGCCCCCTAGTCACCTATGGGCTACTAAAATGGACCGTTATCCCAGTTTAGAGGCACGGACGCACATTCGGACGGACGCACGGACAAGACCAAATCTATATACCTCCAACACTCACTGGGGAGTGTGTGTGTGGGGGGGGGGGGGAACAGAAAAGTCCGCTCACAAGTTTTCTATTATAAATAGAGAGGTGTTGAAAGAAACTCTGCGCTGAAAGATACTATTTTTTTTCATCTGTTTTTTTTTTAATTTATGAAAGACCCTGTTTCTAAGCAACATTATTGCAAATTCCATTTCATAGAGGTAATGAAATATGCCACACCCCTCACATCCCTATCCCAACAACGGCTTAGGCGTAATTCTATTGTAGTAAAAATGAATGTTTTCCATGGTCCTAAAGGACTAGAAAATATAACAGCACCAAAAACTTGACGCATTAATTGTACCAATTACATTTACATCTACTACAATTGCTAATTGCCACGAGAAAGTAGTTCATCTTTTCTCCTCTGGGGCTGTTCATGCCTGATGGCACTTTTAAATTGCCTGTAATGTATACAACCAATTTCTACCCTTAGAGTAAAGACTGAAAGCATCTCATTATTATATTGCCTTAATCATGTTAATATTATGAAAGTATATCACTGACTTTTCCTTCGCAATTGTGTCAATTAAATGAGCTGGGATCAAATATTTAACATACTTGACTACGTAGATAATACAGTTAATTACTAACCATTACAACATGTTTACTGACTCATATGAATGTCCGCTGAAAATTTTTCTATACTAATATGTTATACATTGGGCAATCCGACTACCGGAAACCTTTTGACATACAATCTTTCAACTAGTAATGCATGTATCGATTTGCACTATTTAGATGACTAGATAACAGATACCAACCAAGAAAGTTTTTACAGCATTTGTCAGCTGCCGGTATGGTCCGACTATACACTCATGTAATAGACTGGACATTAAAAGTGTACATGTACACCAATGATC
>NW_026463467.1:0-69776 GCF_021730395.1 Mercenaria mercenaria
ACTCACTAGTGCCTCATTAGTGACATTCATTGTGTAGTCTTTACTTTGAAGACTGATGAACATCTATTAAACGATGTTTAGTCAAACTTTACTATGCACAATTTGTAAATATGCATCAACAATTTTGCACTTACTTGTAAAAAAGAAGCCCGCCCTGCTAAGTGTATTGGGATCAGGACTTCTCCGTGTCCACCGTGCATATGATCTTAGTCTGTCATTATATTCTATAAAATCCGGATGTCTTGGCCTTTGCACTGTATTAGACTGATTCCTAGAAAAATGCATTAAATTACTAGCATGCGCAATCTCATTTCCAGAAGAAGCATTATGTCCGTGGTATCTAGACAAACTATTACCACCTATTGCCAAGCTTGAAGCTTGATCACTGGTCACTGGCAAAGACTGGCCATTTGAAAACGCAAATACACTCCTCCCCTCATCATTTTGCTCTTCAGTTACTTGTTGGGGAAAGTTTTCAGTCATTTGAAATTCTCCTGATAGTGGAAACACAATTGATGAACTGTCAAAAGTGGGTGTTCTAACTTTACTTAAACTTTTCAAAGATATTTTGCGCGTTGTGGTGCAGAACGCATCTTTCCAAGTGAAATAGTTAGAACTTTCACTATAGTTGTGTCTATGTAATATTTCAGAAGGTAAACATTTCACAATAGTATTGTTTTCTTCCAATATATCATCAAGTTTGACATAAACTACTGATATATTTTCTTTTAACTGTTCAAAGAAATATGTCGTCTGACTAACTTGAGGTAAAACAATTGTGTCACCATCATTCAATTTGTATATCAAGAAACACTCATGCAGCTGCGACCAAGAACCAATGTTTTCTAGCTTGAGTCGAGGAAGACTTTGTCTAGCAAAGTATGTTAGCTTGTCGGATAAAGTGGTTGATAATTGTGTGAAAACTTGAACTTGTCCGCTTTCATACAGTAACAAGCTGTCTCCAAAAAACTTAAATATATACTCAATATGTGGTAATATTTGTACACTCGACGACGACTCTTGCAAAATTGTTATCGCTTTCACAAATGTGTCATTTTTTCGTTCCTCACCATGCGTGTCAGACTTTCTGTAAAATGCCCTGTTTTTGTTTTTGTTTTTATTCATGATGAAAACTCATATGTGAGAATTGAAAACGTATACATCAAATACTTAAAAACAAACAAATAAAGGAAACCTTGAAGATATACTAACAAATCTTAATCTTAACACATGCTTTATTTTTTAAAACATCTGTTGCTCTGCTCTACTTTCGTTTAGAGTTCTTGAATTTAATATCGTGCATAGCGTTAGGACTACATCATCATGCCACTAGAGATCAATGGTTTACAGTGAATTTCTACAGTAGTGGTTTTAGGGTTATATCTACTCGGTCTTTTTTCTTCTTTCCAGTTACGACGACTGCCTTAAAATGCGTATAGAGATCTTGTTTGATAGATGTAATATTATATTAAACTTCCAACATTCGATGCAGTTGTCGTTTAGGCTTTACGTTTGCTGTGTAGTTTCTTTTCAATATTAACATAATTCCGTTTGATCTACCATCCATTTCATTTCCTGAAATAAAAAAGTATACTTTTTCATTAAAGAAAAAAAAATGACATTCTGAGTCTCTTTCAGAATTTTATTTGTAAAAAAGCTTATTTAATTAAATCTATGAGGTTTCAGTTGCAGACAAATGCATGAAAGTAAAAAAGAACCCTTAATTTCCGTAAATTCATTTCTTCTATCTGTTTAAGACAAAAATAAGACATCGACCTTATTTACCTTAAGATAAGGTTTTACTGTATCTTACGAGAAGATTGAGTTTATTTAAAAAATACCTACGGGCAAGAAAATATAACATTACAACTACCTAAGGTCTTAAAGAACCCTTGCATTAGTCACCCAAGTCTTCGACATATGTAGGCTTTATAGAAAGACTATCTGAAACAATACTAATGTCACAAGTCATAATGCAAAAATTAAGAAAAGTGTCTAAAGATTACACTAAAACAATGTTACTCTGTCATTCAGGAAGATCGAAACTTGCTGATAGGAAATTAAATTTTAGGCAAGTTTAAATTTGAGGGTATCTTGTGTATAATCACCTTGTTCAAAAGACTCTGAGAAAAAACATTTTATTATCAATGAAATACATAGTACCCTGACGAGTTCTCTATATTTGATAGTGAATTATCCCGTCTAGAATTATACAAATTGATAATAATTTTACTGAAATATTACAACACAATAAACAGTAAGCCTGAGATTGCCATACATAGTTTTATATTATCAACTAGAATTATACAAATTGATAATAATTTTACTGAAATATTACAACACAATAAACAGTAAGCCTGAGATTGCCATACATAGTTTTATATTATCAACGCCTATATATCTAAGCATATCAGTTGACTCGCGTCAAGAGTAATGTATAATACTTCACTTAAATCTTCAACAATTTATATCAATTTTGGTCTATTTAGAGAGTATATTATAATCCTTTATAATACACGGAAAAGTCAACAGATCAAACAAAAAATAAATGATCTTACATACAAATAAACGAATAGGAAAGATATTTTATTTATTCTAAAATAAAAAGATACAAACAGTTGAATAAAATAATGACTTTATATAATTTTATCAGTAACACACTATGGACTGAGATCCCGAAACAAATAATCACGATAAGCCGAACAAGAAAGGTTAGCAAACAGATTCCAAGTAGTATGGAGTGACCAAACAGAAAATGCGGAGGAGTTAAAGTCAGGATATGGCTGTACAAGAATTGAAGAAGTTTTATGCTGGCACATCAAACTGAGCGTTGTTAAAGTTGGAACTGGAGTATGAAAGCCACAAGATGGGGCTAGGACAGGCTTTTCTATAATTTTATGCATGCTCAACATCAGGGATCCCTTTTTAAAAATGCATGTATATATAAAACAGTAGAAAGAAAATTTCTGAAAATTGGCATATTTGTACATTTTGCAAAGATGACTTTAAGGGAAAAGTTTAAACCTGTCAGGAGAAGACAATACTTTTACTGTTTGTAAACAAAGCCACGTGAATGGGATTATAAATGTAGCAATACCTATAAAAAATCACCTACATTTTGTCAACTAATCTTTCTGCATACGGTTCAATACATTTTCAATGTAATGTTCAGTGCATGAATTGCGTTTAAAAATTGAAAAAGCAAATAAAATATGCATGTTTTATGTAACATGAAAATAAAGCTCAAGGCTACAATGTTAACTTTTAGTCACTTTGTCTGGCTTCATAATCAGTAAGTTCTAATTGTCCTTTTACTGTAACTATGAATTCTTTGTCATATACTTACATAAAGAATACTATTGAACCAAAATGGAAATATTTTGGCATCAAACTCATATATGGCTAGATCTTATGATTTCGGAATACTTCTATAGCATAATGTTGGTAAAACTGGATCAAGTAAGACTGTCATTGATATTCAGGCATCTTCTAATACACTGTTTCCTGACAGTGGAGTAGTAAGAAAACATCACAACTTAAAACAAGTTTTTAAAAAAAAAGATATTTATGACTTGTGCAAATATCATAACTAGATTTGATTCCACAGTAATTACAATATATATATATATATATATATATATATATATATATATATATATATATATATATATATATATATATATATATATATATATATATATAAAGCATGAAACTGTCAAGTAAAAGAGTTATTGTATATTTATACACCATTCATCATATTGTTAAATAATCTCACAGGTTTCTTCGAACCTGCATATCAGTTAAACCCAAAATAAATTGTACATAGAAAATTATGACAATTTTCATGGAATTTCCCTTAGTAGTACCTCGTAACAGTTAAGTGATGAACAGTGTTGAAAATTTCAGAATGTGTGATAAAAATAATCACTTGGTGTAACAGTAACAACTCTACCATCTTCCTCCCATGTCAGAACTGGGAACGGGCTGGCCTATAACTTCTGTAGTAACAGCTTTCTTTTGTCAATCACTGACCTTGTATATTGGTGCGTTTCCTATAGGAAAACCTGCCACATATTCTAATTTCAAGAGAATTTTTTTTCATCTTTTATCATATCCCTACTTTCTGCAGAGAAAAAAAAATAGTAACAATTAACCCTGTAAGACTTAAAGTTAAGCTAGAAATTGTCCCGGAGTTAATTTTGCACCATGTGATCCGTTAATGGTTGAACGACCCCTTGAGGTCATTAAGTAATTGAGTAATTAAAGTTTAACTACTGAACTGTTGGAAAGACAATTTTATTACCAAATTGAAATGAATTGGTTCAATTTATTATTTCAAATTGGTAATAAAATTGCTTCATCATTATAATTTAAACCATGAAGCAAATACAGAAAAAACAAACCTTGTTGCTGTAGAAAAACGGGAAATCTAAAATCAAAAATAGCTCATTACGAGGATCTATTTATAGTATAATTTATGGCGCCACTCCAGGTAGACGCATTAACGTGTCATTATGATTTTAAATATCAACGTTTTGAAAGATGACTGAAATTGTTGAGTCATTGATTGGGTATTGATTGGGTACATTGTTGATTCGTTAAATTAAAAAAAAAATCAAATGTATAAAAATAGTGACGAAACCTCCGGATCCAAGCTGTTACCATTTAAGTCTACTTTAATTATTCACACTGGACAACGGTTACCTTAAAATGACAAGAAACGAGAGATGTTAGCATTATAAAGGCAACAAAATGGCTAAACTGACAATTGTTTAAATTCATACAAACTATAAGAAATGCATAGATACGGCATACCCAGATAACATGTACGCGATAGCAGATAACATCAAGAAACAACGTGACTTTGTTTATATCTTCTCGTCCACGCCGCGATAAGTAGGATAGACCGCTTTAAGCAGATATGGTAAGGAGATAACAAACTGCATGTTCAAGGTTTATTCGGCAAATTCGGCATTATACATGCCTTTGGCCATTAACAAATATAAAAAGAACATGGCATATTAACAAACAATACAATACATGTATAAATATATAGTGCAAAAAATAAAAGTGTATGCATACATTAACAAACGTATAAATTATACAAAAGTATATGTTAGGAAACATCCAAACAAACAAAACATATATAACAATTTTCGTGAAATTATGTGGTATTATTTTTAAGTACATTGATTCTATATTGCGTGGCTTCTTTAATAAACTTAGCTATCTTAATAATCAGTTTAGCATTTTTCGAAGGCATTAAATTATTAAATTTCTGAATAGGTGGCCATATGTGTAATACCAAGGTACGTGCGTCTTTCTAATATCTGTATAGTTACTACAACAAAGAATGAAATGATATTCTGACTCCACAACATTTCGGTTACATATCTTACATAGTCTGTTACTTCTATCTATATTATTATATCTACCCATCTCAATTTCCAGCTGATGTGAACTTAATCTCATACAAGTAAACATTTTTCGTAAATCAGTATTTTTCGGCGTTAGCTGAATAACATGGATTTTGACCTAGATTCTGTAGTAATCGGGACACGGAACAGGTGCGCGCTGAGAAGATAAACCATTTATTAAGTCTTAAATGACATTGATTATCAGAAGGCACATATTAAATAGAACATATTTAGTAGTTTTGTTACCCTAAACTAAAATGATATATTCTAATTTAAAGTTTTTAGTAATTTATCACCGCTAGAGAAATCGAAAGTAAACTTCTTCCCCCGTTGCGTACCTCGCTTATGGATGAATGAGTGGTGGCTGGTTGTAACTGTATACAGTCAGTGTACCCGGTGTCGGACTGTACGCGGTTTCGCACACATGGCAAATTCATGCTCTTCGTGAAAATAAAGCAGAAAAAATAACAATTCTTTGTTACTATTTCACGAAACTGAGTTATTCCCTACATAATTTGACACCAGGGGTCTTTCCCCACTAGAGCCTCGCTCTGGCAAGTGCAGACAAAAACAATAACAATTAACACCAACGGAGGCCAGTAGGTCAGCTGAAAATTTTTAAATTTCATGAAAATAATGACTATGCAAACAACAACAATGTGCAAATTAAATTTAAAAATCACTATTCCATCATATATTATGTAAGTATTTACCTATTACTTTACCCAAATAAAAAAGATTTCAACATTTATTGAGGGTATCACAATCTGCAAATGTTTAATTTTTTGCTTTAAGTTGTTTTTTAAACAGAGAATTTAATCAAGTAATTAGAGTTATGGGGGTCACTAGTGATTTAAAAGCTAGGGTTTTATTTTCATGTCAACTGCTTTAGCCTTTTCCAGTCCAACTAATTGTACGCTGGTCGACATATTGTGCTAGTGGGTTACTTATGGGGGATTCTGACCCAACAGAATCAGCCCAGGACGTCAAATCATTTTGACCTTCTATCACTGAAAGGATACCTCTTGATCATTTAAATTTGCTGCTTAGTTGGAATATTTGCAAATGAACAATGTGTTCGTATATGCATATCAAAATATTTTCTGTCTGTACATTCTGTTTAATTCTGAATTTTTCATGCGCCAAACATTATTACCTCTACGCCGTTTGTCTTTTTAAAGACATTTCTTGTTTAATTTCACAATATAATCCTCAAAACAGAATGACGTTTTATATTTACAGTAACTTTCCAGTTTAGGCATAGCATTTATATATTCACTCCACTCTTGAATGAATTGATCATATAATCTGTTTTTCAACAACGGGAATAGTTCAAATTATTATCAAAGTTCATGCGTATATCAGTGTAACCAATTTTAAGGTGATCTATAATGGAGTTAATTTGATTTGACCAACAAATACCGTTAATAGTTCTGCACTGTTCAAGAAATATACTCAGTTCCAAAAGAAACTGTGCACTTTTTAAGTTTAAATATTTCAAAAAATTCCCCGACGTTTTTGTTTCATTTTTTCATACACTAACTCTCAGGTATAACTCAAAATCTAAAATGCACACCAATTTGTTTACGAACTGATTTAAATTTTGGTACCAAACATTATAAGTTTTCATGAAATAACCGAGAAAAAATAACAGAAAACTAAGTGCACACTTTCTTTTGGAACTGAATGTATGTCATATAAAGCAGAATTAGGGTTCTTCATGATTTTTAACCAAAATTTGATTGCTCTTATTTTACAAACAACAGACAAAGGTAGTACCCCTAATTCGCCATACCCCGAATAATTTGGGGTCTGACTTTTAACACCTAAGAGGTATTTACAAAACCGAACATGTAACTTGTCAATTTCTTTTAACTTGTAGACACCCCAAACTTCTGCGCCATATAGTAAAATAGGTAGGACCATTGAATTGAATAAAGACATTTTTGTTTTTACATTCATGTCCACATGATCAAATAAGGACAGAAGATTAAAATAACCTCTAAGAGCTTGATCATGTAGAAGCTTCACAGCATCTCTGAAAGTTCCTGTATGTGTAAATTTAATTCCTTAATAAATAAAACTGTCAACAATTTCAACTTCTTTATCATTTATGAAAAAATCTACGTTATGATTGCATTCCCGTTTCTCAAAAAGGCAGTCTGAAAGACAGCTAAATCCCCCGCTACTGCTATGGATAGTGAAAGGGTAAACCTTTGATTTTAGCTGTGACCTTGACCTTGAACTGACATGGCTGACTCATGAATTCTGCACAACGTCTTGATGAGGTGATCATTTGACCCAAGTTTCATGAAAATCCTTCAAGGGGTCTAGGAGATACAGAGCTGAAATCTTTGACCTTCAGTTGTGACCTTGACCTTAAGTTGACATGGCTGACTCATGAGTTCTTGATGAGGTGATCATTTGACCCAAGTTTGATGAAAATCCTTCAAGGGGTTTAGGAGATACAGAGTGGACACAAAATGGAAGGCTCAAACCTTCGACCCTTAGTTGTGACCTTGACCTTGAGCTGGCGTGGTTGACTCATAATTTCTGCACATCGTTTTGATGAGGTAATCATTTTACCCAAGTTTTATAAAATTCCTTCAAGGGGTTTAGGAGATATAGAGCGGACACAAATTGGAAGGCTCAAACCTTTGACCCTAAGTTGTGACCTTGACCTCGACCCTTAGTTGTGACCTTGACCTTGAGCTGGCATGGTTGACTCATAATTTCTGCACATCGTTTTGATGAGGTAATCATTTTACCCAAGTTTTATAAAATTCCTTCAAGGGGTTTAGGAGATATAGAGCGGACACAAAATGGAAGGCTAAAACCTTTGACCCTAAGTTGTGACCTTGACCTTGAGCCGGCATGACTGACTCATGGGTTCTGTACATCGTCTTGATGAGGTGATCATTTGACCCAAGATTGATAAAATTCCTTCAAGGGGTTTAGGAGATATAGAGCGGACACAAAATGGAAGGCTCAAACCTTTGACCTTGAGTTGTGACCTTGACCTTGAGCCGACAAGGCTGAGCTATGGGTTCTGCACATCGTCTTGATGAGGTGATCATTTGACCCAAGTTTCATGAAAATCCTTCAAGGAGTTTAGAAGATATAGAGCTGACACAAAATGGAAGGCTCAAAACCATTGACCCTAAGTTGTGACCTTGACCTTAAGCCGGCATGGCTGACTCATGGGTTCTGCACATCGTCTTGATGAGGTGATCATTTGATCCAAGTTTTATAAAATTCCTTCAAGGGGTTTATGAGATATAGAGCGGACGCAAAATGGCAGGCTCAAACCTTTGACCTTGAGTTGTGACCTTGACCTTGAACCGACAAGGCTGACTCATGGGTTCTGCACATCGTCTTGATGAGGTGATCATTTGACCCAAGTTTCATGAAAATCCTTCAACGGGTTTAGGAGATATGGACCCGACACGATTTTGTTACGGACGGACCATTCCTATAATCCCTCCGCCACGACGGGGATTAAAAATACAGATTTTAGTCTTGTCTATGTTAATTTCTAAGCCCCATTTAACAGAATAGTGCCAAAGACTGTCAATTTGTGCTTGCTTTGGGTCAGTTGTGAATAAAACAATATCGTCTGCAAATAAAATAAAATATTTTGACAATAAATCTAAGTCATTCTAAGTCAAAGAATTTATATCAAGATTATCAACTGTATCATTTACAAAAAGAATAAACATTATCGGTGACAAGGGTTCACCTTGTTTTAAGCCGATAGTGACATTGAAAAGATCTGACATTTTCATAGAGCTTGACATACGTACACATGCCTGATCATTGTAACATATTGACTTAATCATTCTAATGAACATGCTTTATGTCTTCCTTAACAGACCATCTTTTATTTCTTTCAACACGTCGATTTTTTATTTTCAAAGAACCCATGACTAATTACAATCATAGCTTTTTAATTATTACGAAATTCAAATGAAGTTCAAAATGTGCTCATTGGTAATCTTGTGAGCCTTGAGGGTCCTCTTGTTTCTCTTTAAGAAAAACACCAAGACGGAATAGATTGAAGACAGAGAAAATTGTTATACTTGCCAGAAGAAGGAAATTTTGTTTTGTTTTGTTTTGTTTCACCGACACAGTTAAGGTGAGAGGGCGATTTTTTCAGCTTTAATAATAGAGGAAAATCCAAGCTATCTCCGTGACATTACTTCAGACACGAGCGAACTTCTTCAAGCCAACATGATGCTTCCACGTGACGGCAATGCTCGAACCAACAGAAGCAAGGGACAAATAGTTCGAAGTCATCAGCTTTAACCACTCGGTCAGGGAAGACCCCTGATGAATAATTATGAGATACTATTTAGCATGTTTAGATGAAGCGAGTTTAAATGATATATATTAAGATTATCCTTTGTGGTGTTATTATAATTAGGTGAGAGTTATAACAAATTGGGCGAAAACATTTAAATCTACAGTATGAATCGGAATAAAGAAATAAATCACATTCATTCATATATTGTACACTACTATTAGAAAATTATTTTGACAAGTACTTCATCTTGTCCATTTATATGCCGAGATGTGCGTCATTCTTCATGTTATGGCATAACACGTCCTTTTATACAACACAAAAGCCAATGGCACTCCAGTAAACGCTTTGTGGAAAAGCATTCACCAAATGGTCGCCATAAACATCATCTGATTCTGACAAACAGCCACTGCAAAATTTACATGACATGTTTTTTCTAGTGCTGCATACATGATTTGCCCGGAATTTTCAGCTTAAATGCTAAATATTTAAACAAAATGTTAATGTAAATTTGTAATCTGGCCTTCTCCTTGCGTACATGTTATGTAAGTGTGCGCTCTTAATTAAACTTTTATTTTTGAAAAACAAGAGGGCCTTGAAGGCCCTGTATCGCTCACCTGACCTATTGACCTAAAAATCATCAAGATTAACATTCTGACCAAGTTTCATTAAGATATGGTCATAAATGTGGCCTCGAAAGTGTTAACTAGCTATTCCTTTGATTTGACACCTTGACCTAGTTTTTGATCCGACATGACCCAGATTCGAACTTGACCTAAAGATCATCAAGTTTAACAATATGTCTAAGTTTCATGAAGATTACAGTCATAAATGTGGCCTCTAGAGTGTTAACAAGCTTTTCCTTTGATTTGACCTAGTGACCTAGTTTTTGACCCCACCTGACCCAGATTTAAACTTGACCTAAAGATCATCAGGATTAACATTCTGACCAAGTTTCATTAAGATATGGTCATAAATGTGGCCTCTAAAGTGTTAACTAGCTTTTCCTTTGATTTGACCCGGTGACCTAGTTTTTGACCCGACATGACCAAGATTCGAACCTATCCTAAAGATCATCAAGGTAAACATTCTGACTAAGTTTCATGAAGATACAGTCATAAATATGGCATCTAGAGTGTTAACAAGCTTTTCCTTTGATTTGACCTGGTGACCTATTTATTGACCCCACCTAACCTAGATTTAAACTTGAGCTATAGATTATCAAAATTAACATTTTGACCCTGTTTCATTAAGATATGGTCATAAATGTGGCCTCTACAGTGTAAACTAGCTTTTCCTTTGATTTGACCTAGTGACCTAGTTTCCGATTCTACATGACCCAGATTCAAACTGCACCTTAAGATCATCAATAATAACATTCTGACCAAGTTTCATGAAGACACAATCATAAATGCGGCCTCTACAGTGTTAACAAGCTTTTCCTTTGGTTTGACCTGGTGACCTAGTTTTTAACCCCAGATAACCCAATATCAAACTCATCTAAGATTTTATTTAGGGTAACATTCTGATTAAGTTTCATTAAGATTGGGCCAAAATTTTGACCTCTAGAGTGTTAACAAGCTTTTCCTTTGATTTGACCTGGCGACCTAGTTTTTGATCCCAGATGACCCAATATCAAACTCATCCAAGATTTTGTTGAGGGTAACATTCTGACCAAGTTTCATTAAAATTGGGCCAAAAAATGTGACCTCTAGAGTGTTAACAGTCAAATTGTTGACGACGACGACGGACGACGGACGGACGACGGACGACGACGGACGACGGACACAGGGCGATCACAAAAGCTCACCTTTGAGCACTTCGTGCTTAGGTGAGCTAAAAAATGTAAGTATTTGTCAGGAAATTATCATTTAAAATATGACGGATTCTTCAGAAAAGTGCGCTCCCCATTCCTTCTGTAAGTGGTATAAACGACAGAGAAAACACTATCTGGGTACGGTACGCCTATGCTAGGCACCGAGCTAAAATCTATACCAAATAGCAATGATTTCTTTTATGACGCGTTTGTTGTGCTTATTTCTGGCGTTTCTTGTCATTTTGTGTCGTCTTTTGTGTGAGTAAATTAACTATGTCCGATGTTGTATTCCGATTAGAAAAAAAAATCTTTAACTAGAGTGTAATTTTAATACAGAATTTCTATATCCTCTTTTGATTATAAAATGGATAAAGAAAACACAGGTAGTTGCTTCACATTCAGTTAAATGACAAACTTGGCATTGATTTGTTTAGTGCAAGAAGTCTGTAATAATTACCAGACCTGTTCTCCTACTTCTATTGGTTACAATACAATAGAGCCATTATATCAAGTTACCAGGTATATAAGATTATTGGATGTTTCTTAAAAGTCTGCTATAAAAAAAGACTTTCGTCCAGTATCTAGAAATGTGTTTAAAAACTGGCTTTGCGATAAAATTAAACATTTTCTGATAAAACGGTCCTGGGATTTATTTCAATGTCAAACAGACCTACTCAATAACATCTCCTTGAGACAACATCCGTCTAAGTACTGGATTTATTAGAAGAAGAATTCTTGAAATATGAACGCTAGACAAATTATAAACGGTCGCAGAATTTACAAATAGCAAAAATGTCCCCTGAGTTCATTTTTTATGATGAAAGTCTTGATGATTTTCCATACAATTTACATGGAACATAAATTTCAAACGTGTATTTCAGAAAAAGCCTTTACTATTCGATATATATTTCTATAACATTTCTGGGCTTGTCTCATACTGTTTCAACACGCTTTTAAGACAGCAACTTCTAAAGTAGTGGAGATCAGTGGGTTTCTAACAGTATATCCCCCGTTTTCTAAACAAAAATGTCCATGATTTTGCCGAATATCGTTAAGTCATATCAAAGAAATATTGATATTTGTGTGCTTTTAGACATTCTTACATTTCTTCACTGTGCAAAGTTTTGTCGTTTGTTTTTCTCGGTCTTATGTCGTTTATTTAGACATTCTTACATTTCTTCACTGTACAAAGTTTTGTCGTTTGTTTTTCTCGGTCTTATGTCGTTTTTCTAACAATCTTTCATTTATGTGTATAATATACTAGTATTAACTATATCCTGACATGTAACTGACAACTTCTCCTCGTGAATCAAAGAAATCATTAAAAGCATAAATATGAAAAAATATAACAGAACAGAACATATACAGTAAACTCCCCCTATAAAGAACACGGTTATAACGAATTAGTGGTTATAAGGAACATTTTAAAATGTCTCATTTTTTACCCTCTTTCAAATATTCGTTTATGGTAAGATTTTGTACCGGTGTCGTATCTGGGCATTACCCTTAGGATTTATTTAGTGTAATTATTTGGTTTCAGTTTGATTTTATTTTTTACAATCTTGCGGGCAATTGTAAGATGTTTTAAGATAACTGAAAATTACGCAATAATTATTATGCCAGAAAATTACGTCCGCAGTATTATAAATCTCGGCAAAATGTCCTATTCAAGTTATCCTGCAAGCTCAAGTTTTAACTTTTTTATATCACCAAAGTTATTTTTAGTTTCTTCCACTCTAAATTTTTATCACTATATTCTTTCTCTTTTTGATTTTGACGCGCAAAACGTCTACGTTCCCGCAAGGGGTTTGACGTCAACGGCAGATAGATAGATAGCTAGTGGGTGCGACACCTTATGTACCAGTCACTTTATGTACCATTTTGACACCTAATGTACCACCTACATATTATATAGTAATTGTATCTCATAGTGTAGTGCTGTGAATAGGTGATAGTTACCTGTGAAAACAACTTTTGATTTAATCAGCTCAATGATATAAATCTGTTGAAACAATTAACAGTTACATTTTTTTTCATTTTATATTTACATTTTAATATGAAATGACTATCAAAATATTTTGATCATATCAAAACAAAAATGATAATCCACTATATATCATATATGTGGTACATAAGGTGTCCAAAGTGGTACATAAAGTGCTGGTACATAAAGTGTCTGGTACATAAAGTGCCGCATTCATAGATAGTCCCAGTTCCGGAATCGTACGGTATTTACGAGCAAATAGCAGCACGGTTAAAATACTCTCCAGTTTGGAGAAGTACGGGAAGTTTTAAAAAAAGAATGATTTTCTCAAAACAAGAAACTTCCAACACGATCGGGGTTTATGACAGGACAGATGTGAAAGTATGTCGAAACGAATGCTTTTATAAAGGCAGTGGCTAGGGGTTCGGTGTAGGGCTTCTTGTTTTTTAACACTATCAACTGTATACACATCGTGTATTACTTTTATTCTCCTGCTGTCCATTCTACTTTTTAAATTTCTTGTACAGCTGCACGTAATACTCTAAAAGAGACTTGATGCAGTATAGATAGATAGGGCCGTCTAGAGGTCCGGTAATCATGAATACTTACACAATAGTATGTGCATTTATCTATCAAAATAAGGTGATGATTTCAAAAAGGCAGTGGCTACGATTATGGTACCGTAATCCTAGCCTCCGATACGGAAGTTTCGTATTCCTAGACAATCCTATGAGGATAGGCTAGGATTACGGAAGTATGTTAATTAGAGGCATCAAGTATATGTTAGAACATGCATAAATGATGTATGGTTTTGGAAAGAAAAATGTATACGGGTGTTGATTTTGCCTGTTTCTTCGCGGAAAACTCGAGTGACAAGCAAACTAAACTCATAAAATTTAAAGCATAGAATTTTTTTAAAATCTAACTTTAACCCTCAAATTTCTATAATATTTCCGCGCGCCGCCATTAATATATCGTTTAAGATTATACTGTACTAACCCAAACTGGCGGATCGATAACACGAAATACATGTAATACGGTAGGCATGAAAAAATTGTTATTTTCAGTGAAATAAGTAAGTTTACAACATCATTTTAAATATGCATGTCCTAACTTATTTCCGTAGCCCTAGCCTAACTATCTAGGGTTGTCTAGGAATATGGAACTTCCGTAATTCTAGAACCGGAGGCTAGGATTATGGTACCGTAATCGTAGTCACTGCCTTTCAAAAAATTACTCATCTTCTTTTTCGTTATTTTAGATTATTTAAATTCAATACATTGCAAGTGATATAATTTTTTAATCCGGAGAAAAACACATGAACTTATGGAGTTATGCTTTTCTTTAGTATTTTAGACTTGGAATTAGTCTCAATTTTTCGACTGCAAGGCAGAACGATTTCACAGACTAACATTTACTGTATATCTGCCTCTACATCTCAAGTAGAGCGGTGGTCTAGTGGATATGGTGTCGGCCGCTCAATCCAGGGGTCGTGGGTTCGAGCCCCACTGGGGTCACGACTATATGACTTCTCATTTTGAATGGTAATTTAATAGGTTGTGCGAGCAATCTCTATATATCAAAGAGCTCTATGGGCAAAATTAGTTGGGCTAGACTTGGATTGTGCTCATAAATGACTGAATTCGTTTTACTGCTACATGTAAAGTAAATAACAGTGACGGAAATCGCTAATAAAATTCATTTCGGTTACTGGACCCCTAGCCACTGCCACAGACACTTTGGTGTCAGAACCTGTCCCCACTCCCAATCCGCCCCTGCCAACCTTTAGCCAACATATTTTCGCCTTTTAAATCAAACTGAGCACATGTCTCGATCATACAACAACTTCTGTTACCATTTCAATATGTTTAAAAAATCTCCCATATACTATCAATGCTTAGAATTTTTCTGAAGCTATAAAACTCTTAACATCCTATTATGCTTATCAGGTCATGATCTGACTAAAAGAGAATTGAATTAACCACAGTTTGCTACTAATTTCACTTTAAAGATCACTTTGTGAGAACAGCAAAAAGACTTTTTTTGAATAACTTACCTGAGTTAACTATATTTTATAACTAAGAAAGGTTATACAATGCTTGAAAAAGTAACTGAAATAGGTTACATAACTTAAAACAGTTACACCCCTGACTGTTAAATTAGAAAAAAAATGTTTCTGCTCAGTAAATTCACTGATGAATAGGATATTGCATCCATACTTGGAATTTAGGAAGCTAATAAATGGAAACCATGGTTTTAGTTGTATCTAGGGTTGCTTAGTTCAAGGTCAAGAAAATTGTTACTTAATTCAACTTAAAACAGAAAAGTGGTTTTCTCATGATAACTTCAGTTAGGAATGAGGTAATTAAGCCAGGGTGGGTAAACCCGGGGGGTTGGGCAATACTCCTAAAAATGAATGAAGTGGGCAATACTGGGCAATAAGAAGTTTTTCTAATTTTTTTTACCAAAACAATTGAGTTTCTATGTTATAAAATGTGAGCTAATTCTTACATGAAATTTTACTTACATTGAAACCATTGGTGAAGGGATAGGTAGCTGACAGAACAGTTTTATTAACAAAATTACCATTTATTTACTGAACAAAGTGTTTTTTTACGTGAAAGTAAACACCCGTCAACATTTACAGTTACAGGTATGTGAATTTATAAATGACACAGTATTACCTACTCGCTGCCACTGATCACATATATATTGAACGATCTCTCTAGGTCACAACTAGATTTTGCTTAACATATGATAGTCTAACAGTCTAGTTCTTCTTTATCACAAAGCATTCTGTAACTGAACACAAGTTTTGTAGTCTTTTCAATCCCAAGTCTGTTTCTGAGTTTTGTCTGAATAATACCAAAATTTAATAACACCCTTTTTGTTGATGCAGAAGATATGCCAGCATATCTAGAAGGTTTTTGGCTACAGTACCCTACAGAGTGGTCTAAGGCTGATCTAATCCCAACACACTGCAACATGTCTATGAGCTGTCAGTCTCAATTTTGGTACTAACCACAGTGCTACAGTCTTTACATTTTGCAATCTTTTTTTACCCATCCTCAGTAACATTAACCTTTACCCTGCTAAATTTCTATAATGGACTGTTCCATTATTATGTCTCCCCCAGGAGACATATTGTTTTTGCCCTGTCTGTCCGTCCGTACGTCCTTACGTCACACTTCATTTCCGAGCAATAACTGGAGAACCATTTGTCCTAGAACCTTCAAACTTCATAGGGTTGTAGGGCTGCTGGAGTAGACGACCCCTATTGTTTTTGGGGTCACTCCTTCAAAGATCAAGGTCACAGGGGCCTGAACATTGAAAACCATTTCCGATCAATAACTAGAGAACCACTTGACCCAGAATGTTGAAACTTCATAGGATGATTGGTCATGAAGAGTAGATGACCCCTATTGATTTTGGGGTCACTCCGTCAAAGGTCAAGGTCACAGGGGCCTGAACATTGAAAACCATTTCCGATCAATAACTAGAGAACCACTTGACCCAGAATGTTGAAACTTCATAGGATGATTGGTCATAAAGAGTAGATGACCCCTAATGTTTTTGGGGTCACTCCATCAAAGGTCAAGGTCACAGGGGCCTGAACATGGAAAACCATTTCCGATCAATAACTAGAGAACCACTTGACCCAGAATGTTGAAACTTCATAGGATGATTGTACATGCAAAGTAGATGACCCCTATTGTTTTTGGGGTCACTCCGTTAAAGGTCAAGGTCACAGGGGCCTGAACATTGATAGCCAGTTCCGATCAATAACTTGAGAACCACTTGACCCAGAATGTTGAAACTTCATAGGATGATTGGTCATGCTGAGTAGATGACCCCTATTGATTTTGGGGTCAGTCTATTAAAGGTCAAGGTCACAGTGGCCTGTTAATGTAAAATCTATTTTTGGAAATAACTTGAGAAACACTTGACCTACAATGTTGAAACTTAATAGGATGATTGGACATGCAGAGTAGATGACCCCTATTTATTTTGAGGTCACTTGATCAAAGGTCAAGGTCACAGGAGCCTGAACAGTGACTTGAGAACCACTAGGCCAAGAGTGCTGAAATTTAGCGAGATGACTGGACATGCCAAGTAGATGATCCCTATTGCAGCCAACCATCAGTGTCTCTTTGACTTTGGCTCCTGACCCCTATTGACTTCTTGCCTATAGGACTTTGCATTGGGGGAGACTTGCGCTTTTTTACAAAAGCATTTTCTAGTTCAATTTGGGCAGTACCACTTATCATTTAAAGGGGTGTTTACTGAAAATTTACTGAGTGAATAGCGAACAGGGCAGACCATGATCAGACTGCACGGGTGTGCAGGCTGATCTTGGTCTGCACTGGTCGCAAAGGCAGAACCACTAAATTGCCACCAGCAGGCTAAAGGTGCTAACAGTTCCATACGTTTCATGGTAATACATTGTAGCATAGAAATGACAATGTGATCTAAATTGGAAAGTTGATTTTCATGAGTAAAATGGCCAGATTTAAGTTGTTCACACTTCTAACATCATCATAATAATGTCTATTCAATAGATTTTTTTATAGATATTACAGCATTAGGCATGCAGGTGTCGCTGCTATCACTATATGGGTTGTAAGTCAACTAAAGTGTTGAAATATGTATTGAAGTATGAACTGAAATATTATATTGCCCAGTATTGCCCACTATTGCCCGGGTTTTCCCAGTATTACTATTACCCACTGGGCTGGGCAATATGCTTAAAACCCGGGTTTTTGCCAACCCTGAAGCCGATCAAACCTGGTAAACATTGAGGCAATTTTTATGCCCCCGAAGGGAGGCATATTAGTTTTCAACTGTCCATCCGTTAGTTCGTTAGTTCGTTCGTCACAACGTTAACTTTTTGCATGAAGGCACTTTACTCGCAAACTACTGCACCCAGGACCTTCAAACTTCACATGCTGATAGTACTTATTGAGTACACAACCCCTACTGACTTTGGGGTCACCAGGTCAAAGGTCAAGGTGCTGCGGGGGCATTTGTCACCATTAGTGACAGCTCTTGTTTTTAACTAAATACAGGAAAATGGTTTTGGATCAATAATTTAGAATGAGTACATGTAGCCTTCAAAAAGACTGAAATTCAATTGCACTAAAGTGCTTTTTGCCTTAAAGGGTAAAACCTTCCCATTTGACAGGAATACCCATTTACTGAATTTGCTTGTTTAAATTTCAGTTCTAGATCTAATTTATTACTACATGATCACACTAAAAGCACATGATAATCAGGGTTTCCACTGGCCCAGATTGTTTTTTTGGCCACAAAATTTCGAAGTCAGTGACACATTGGGGGTGTATTCTCCAACACACTGCACATGTTGCAAAAATTTTGTCATTTTTATATAATTTATCTCATCATTTTATTTTAAACATATTTTGTATGTTCCCAGCTATAATCTCTCCTCAGTTGTTTATATCATTCTTGATAAATAATCAAAAATAACTGAAAATATTTTAGAACTTATTTCTAATTAATGTACATACAATTATTTCATGCTTTAAAGTGATGCAGCGAAGGTAAATATCTCCTCTTTTGTGAATGTGTTGTCAGTCATCTTTGAAAACAGTTTGGAAAAATTGAAGATTTTCTCAGCTTCAATGTCTTGCTGCCTTTGTTAGCTAGTTTTTTTTTATAAGTATAATAATATATTATTCATTGATAACTCAAATTGCAGGTGTTTATTCATTGTGCCACAGATACCATTGTAGATCACAGCTTTGACATTCAGCATGATGGCCATTGGTTTTTGTATTGCCTTGCAAAGAAAGGAGGCTTATACAGGGTGGAAAAAGGATGTGAAGAACAGTCTGCCAGGTTAGTCTGTTCTGCTGCATAAAATAAAAATTTACCCTTCTATCTGTTGGTCACTGTCAAAACGTTTGAATGTCATGGTACTCACAGATACAAAGTATACTGGGGCTATATTGGAGTCACGTATGTCCATCTGTAAGCCAGTCCGTATATCTCATCTGCTCAATTTCTAATCCACCGGGAGGATTTTCATAAGTCCTGGCATCAGTTAAGTTATGTACCATATCGGTATGATCTGCAGAGCACACAACCAAGGTCAAAGTCAGAGATAGAGGTAAAAGGTTAAATAGCTTAACTTGTGTCCATATTTTCTAAACTGCTCGGAAGATTTTCATAAAACAAGCTTGAAAAAATTACATAATCCAGGTGACGTGCAGAGCACCCAACAAATGTCACTAGGTCCAAGCCCAGTGTCAAGGTCAATGATCAAATAGCTCAAATTTATGTCCACTGTGTATGTTCTTAATCTCTGAAAGGATTTTCATTAAACTGGCATGAATTGCTTATGTCAGCAAAACGACATTCACAGCACACAACTGGATCAGAAGATTCATGGTCAAGGTCACACTTCAAAAACCAAATAGCTCAAATTTTTGTCCACTCCATATCTCTAAATCACTGATACGAATTTCATAAAATTAGCATCAGTTGTTAACCTCATCCAGACGACATGCAGAGTGCACAACCCAGGTTAAAAGGTCCAAGGCCAAGGACAGGTCAGAGATCAAATAGCTCCGATCTTTTTAACCACTGGAAACTAGCATCAGTTGTTTATCTCATGAAGACGACATGGAGATCATACAACCCAAGTCATAAGGGTCAAGGTCAAGGTCACATTTTAAGGTCAAAGATCATAATCACAACGTTTTAATTTCACTGTATCAAAGCAGCATCTGGTTGTATTAATTACCTTTAGTGATAGCTCTAGTTTCTCTTGAAGCTTGCTATGGGTGAGCTATAATGTGTCTGTCATCAGTCGTTAAATTTGACTGTTAACACTCTTGAGCTTACAATGTACACCCAATCTTAATGAAATTATTCAGAATGTTTGTCTCATAAATTTGGATGAGTTTCAGGTATCCAATTAAGTCTCTATAATTATGTAGGCCAAATAAAAGAAGTAACTTGTTAACACTCCATAGGTCACATTTTCTGCCTGCAGTTAGTGAAACAATATATTTGTGTTGGTGTTATCTAGGACAGGTTTGAAACTGGGTTATTTAAGGTCAAAAACTAGGTCAGTTCACTATATATGGAAAAACCTTGTACGTATTTCTGAATGATCTTCTTGAAACATAGTTGGAATATTTGTCTGTATAAAATCGGGTCATCTTTTGTATATAAATTAGGTTATTAGCTAAAGTCTTAGAAAAACCTTTTTGAACATCTTAGACAGTCTAAACCTGGTGTCGTCTAGGGTCTAAACCTAGGCAGTCAGGTCAAATCATACATAAACCTATAACGGATCTTTTTACAGATTTTATTATTTGTTAACATTCTGCTGTCCTGAAATTTTGTCTGATTGTATCTTTGTCCACCAACGTAGGCCCAATAGGGCCAGCACAGATCTGTGTATCGTGGGTTTGATCCCGGGCAAGGAATATGTTCTCCTTTACAGTTTGATAAAAACGGTGTGTTTGAAGTCATTTCATTATCGACTTCTCATGCGGAGAAGTTTGCATTTGCTTTGGAGAACAAATTAGTGCTGATACAATATCCAGGATTATTTAATAATTAGATTCAGTGCTGCCCTTACGTGGCTAAAGGGCACTTGCTAGTAACTCGAAACAATCTAGTACAAGTATTAGAGATTAAGAACTAATACAAATAGATAAGGGAATTCATTCGTATCCAGCAACAGATGTAGACAAATCATGGATTCCACAAATAGTTTTTCCCATTATTTTGTTACTAGGTAAATTCGAAACAAGCTATCTGGCTTCTCACAGTTCGTATAAGTTATTAAAAGTAAGACGTTGGAGTTTTATAAATAAAAAAGCGTTGCAGCATCGAAGTTAGGTAAGGAGTTACATATAGGTCCATTGTATAGAAGGTGTCAATATATGGCCGGTAGTTAAACGCTATAGATGATGGCATACATACGCTAAACATGATCAAAAAGCTGAGATGCAGTAAGAGAGGAGTTTCAGTTTACAAGCAGAACAGGTTTAGCGCTATTGGTGACGTAATAAAAAAGCGTTGCAGCATCGAAGTTAGGTAAGGAGTTACATATAGGTCCATTGTATAGAAGGTGTCAATATATGGCCGGTAGTTAAACGCTATAGATGATGGCATACATACGCTAAACATGATCAAAAAGCTGAGATGCAGTAAGAGAGGAGTTTCAGTTTACAAGCAGAACAGGTTTAGCGCTATTGGTGACGTACAGTTATTGCATATTGGTTATACATTTATGGTAGCTGGATGTATGTCATAACATAATATTATATGAGCTGAGCATCAAGAAGTCAGGACAAGTTTATTCAGTTGCAGCTTTAAAGAAGACACAGGCTGAAAACATCTGTACAACTGGACTCGTATACTCGTATAATTATTGTTGATTCGAAAAAATTACTATAAAAACAATTCAGGTCTGGTAGTTCTACCCTATAGGAGGTTAAGCTGAACGTCGTTAGTTTAAAACATTGAGTAATAAGAGTAGACATAAATTATGTTATTTTCTCCCTTTCCGTCCGTTCGTCTAACTGGCTATCCTTACGGTCACAAATATTTTAAAAGTACAAGAGTTTTTCAGTTAACCTGGGACATAGAATGAATGAATCATTTCTGTCCCTTTATCTGTCGATTGGTCTGTCCGTCAGCCACAAAGGGTAGATCCTTTATTAACTGTCAAAAGTACAGGGATAATATGTTGGTTCTTTGAGTAAGTTTCAATCTAAAATGTGGTTCCTATGGCAAGAAATATGACAAATGTCGGTTTCTTCCGGTTAGGCACTTTTATTGCTTGATGGTATTTTATGATAGAGGTTTATAAAAGAAAAAGTGGAAAAACACAGGTCGCCCAACACGACATGAATAAAGATGTTGCAGGCTCGGTTTGATTAATCCTGTTCATGGAGTTATACAGGCATATTATGCTACGATATGTTCCTTTTGTTTCACACTTTGTTCATAGAGTACCATTCTTAGTTCTGTCGGAGGTGTATTAGCTAAGAACATTTTTCAGAAATAAACAAAAATTAGTTGTGCCACGGAAAGGCCTGTCTTTAGAAAATCGGTTTTGATGCATGCCTTTATCTAGCCCTTCTTGATTGCTATTTTCTGGAATTGTCTCTCTTTCTACTTAACTTTTTGACAAATGAGCATCACATGGATTTAAAACAGAATTAATTGGAGGTAAAGTACCTCCATAAAAATAAGTCCATTTCAAATTAAATGTATTTGGTATCTATTCAACGTGGGGAAGAGCAGTATTAGTATGTATATAGTATGTTTGAATTTAATATAGTTTGATGGCTTTACATTTGTTAGTACTGTGTAGTACCAAAGTACTTTAAAATTGAATTGAAATTTCTTTTTCAGACAAACAGCTTCAAATGAGGATGATCAGACAGAGATATTTTCAGACCTCCTTGGCCGGCAAGATGATTCTGTTGATGTATTTCAGCTGTGCATGTCAACACAACCTGTCTATATTTTGAATGATTCAGATGTTGTCGGAAAGAAACATGAAAATCCTGTTGCATTATGTGTATGTTCAAATCAGATAGTAATTGTAACAGAAACGTCAACAGAATACACCATATTTATCTACAGAAAAGCAAATATGCATGCTGATAAAAGTACTGCCAGGCTACCAAAAAACGCTGTTACAGAGAAAAAAGCTAAATTTTCGGAAAGCGTATTAGTAAAGGTTTTGATATGTGATACTATAAACAGCTATGGCTCAACCAGCTCAGACATTTTAAAACTAGATGCAACATTGTTTAAACAGTTATTTGGAGAAGATACAGTACTTCTAAAGTCTCCTATTATATTGATTGGTCAACCAGATGGATCAGTGCATTTCATTCCTATGTCGTCGTTTGTTCCCAGTTCCAGTTTAGACAATATGCCCATGCCGTTGAGGAGCAAGCATTATAAGGGCAGCTGGAGCTTACTGTGTCAGATGTCCCTCTCTGTGAGGGAAATAACTAGTGTAACTTTAGTGAAAGGCGACGGGCAAACGTACGACTGTTGTGATACTGTACTGTGTATTTTTGGACATGATGGTCAAGTGATAATATTCTGGAGTGTGAATGGTAATCCAGACTATATTGTCTCCGAAGACTTTATTTGTAGCCCCGTGCTTAGTGTTCGATCTTTTCACAATAAACTGTACTACTCAAATGGATATAGCTTGTTTGAAAGTGCGATAGATGTACATAGCAATTACAGCCACTTGCCAAGAAACAGACAACTGCAAATATCTAAGACGAAGGTACTGAATGATAGATATGTGACTGAAATACATGAGATATCTGCAGATGGATATGTTGGGACACAAGGTAATGTTCACTTTTGGTATTGCAGACGGTTGTATTTAAAATGAATAACTCTTGAATTATGCAAATGAATAATTGAAATGTTCAGTGGTATTAAGTAACAACATAACTCCACAAAGATTGCAAATCAAATAACTACAAAGATTGCAACAAGAAATGTATAAATCAAATATTTTATAGCAGGCATGTAAATGTTTTTGGATCGTGAGAGACAGTTCAAATGGTCATATTTTATTTCATATCAAGTAGTTAGCAAATATTGCTTTGTTTGTTTACAAGTGTTTCTGTAAAACCTGTTCAATGGTTGTGCGATTTTTTTCTCCATTTTTTGCATAAAGATATAAGACACATAATATCTGTTCACACATTTCAGCATCCCCATGCACAGTTCATTGTTCCTGTCTGAATGGTCAACTTGTAGTAATAGAAGCATCATCGTGGTCAAACCTTATCTGTGATACTCGCATCTCAAAGAAAGAAACTCTTAAAGATATTCTGACTTCAATTGATGAAGTTGGTAGAAAGAGACAAGAATTGAAGAAAAAGACAGAAGTTCAAGATGAAAACATGGAGCAACTTAGTATTGCAGCATATTTAATGGCTGCATACGCCCGTCAGAAGAATGTATGCCTGAGCGACAAAGGAGAAAATAAAGAAGAAAGAGTGCAAGAAGAAATTAGCCCTTTGTATTCCAACATTCCTATATCTGTTGTCTACGACGCAAAAGCACAAATGAATGGCAAAAATGAAGTTTTTGAGATGTCAGTTGAAATCACAAATCAAATGGCAGTTACTCTATCCAGTGATTGGACTTTCTCTGCGTCAGTAGTTTCCACTTATGATGTTGAAATTGCTACTTCGTCCGTGAAGGTAAACAAAGAATGGAAAAAGAATGAGAAATTTATACTGTCACTTCCAGTATCTTTTCAGCAGATACTGTCAAAATGTAAACTAATTATTAAAGCAGTTGTTCTGACAGGCAATAATGTAACTACTGGAGATGGTAAAAGAGATAGAACACAGAAACGGCAGCTTAGTGTTCCAATATATGAAAAAGACATTGATGTCCTTGACTGTTTGTTGCCAGTGTCTGAAACCAGCCTACTGAATGAGAACATTTCGAAATGGTCTTCAAACACAATGATGAAGGATCAAGCGAAGAATCGCATACCAAATCTGAAATTGCCCGGTGTGAGCGAAGGTACGTAATACAGGAATAGTTAAACATTTGGATCTTTACAGCTAATTGCAGATATTTACAGATATGCAAATAATTGTTGTTTTAACTAGACTAAAGACGTTATTATAATGAAAAAGCAACATGGATGAGACCGAGCACATATTTTAACCTAATGTGTTTTCACAATTAATTTTCTGTTGTATGAGCACAATTATTTTAAAACATACCTGGTTCTCCGAATGAAAATTTCTGTAAGTCGTCGTTATGAAAATATTTAGTCGACTGATTATGTGGTTGTATAATGATAACGAAAGATAAAACATAACCTTATCGAGGGTTGTGCGCAATACTGCCGTAACTCTTATCAAATAAAGAAGTAGTTACGGCAGTATTGCGCTCAACCCTCGTTATGTGTTTTTTTTTTTTTGCCTATTATATGAAGATACGCGCACTTTGTACACATGCACAAACTGGTATCAAGTTTTGTTAGATGTACACTCGAGGAGCGATATCAATTATTTATAAATCAGCCAGGATTGATGTCATTATATTATAAATTTAAAATAGCACAGGTACCTCCTTTTAAAAACAGTTTTTACTTGTATTTGATCTTGAATTTTATTAGGTGATTTATATGTGTATTTTATGATGTGATTTCTTTTAAGATATTGGCGATATCACCGTATGTACTAGAGACGTTTTTCATATATCATCGACAGCTCTTGGAGGACATGGACAAGAGAGAGGTATGTTACCACAAAATTTGTTACTTAAATATTTCTATAAAATGTGTCTTAGACTCTTAGACTTTATTGAATAAAGATTGTTTTAGGGTTTTTTAGCTCGCTTGTCACGTAGTGACATGATGAGCTTTTGTGATCACATTTTGTCCGTCGTCCGTTCACAATTTCTTGTGAACACGATAGAGACCACATTTTACAGTCAATTTTAAGGATGACTACCCGTAATAGGTCTCAATTTCGCCAAAAGCTTACATAAAACTTAATGTAAGCTTTGAAAATGTCAAGCGATAGAAATAAGATGCATGTTGACAAGTTATATAGTGACAGATGTTCTCAAAAATTTCCTTTAAATTACTTCCCCTGATAATTTTGGTTTTTCATGAGTTATATTCCCTGAAAACTAGAAAAAATTAAAATTCTCCTTTTCCCTACGGGGAATTTTAGATTTCTTTTTGATATTTGTATCAGAATCATATAATGCAGCTTTCTGTCGCAAAATTTTCTCGAAACTCAAGTTCAGATTCTCATAATCAAAGAAATTATATATTTCCCATAGGCATCAATATTAACTTCAATACCGATTATCTCCCCCAAAAATGATAAAATTTGAAAAATCTCTCGGTGAAACGTTTTCAATTTTGAATGTCTTTAAAGTGACCAAATTTCATTTTAATATTACCATCCTGTTACAAGATATGAAATATGGTTATTACACCATGTTATCCTTAATTAAACTTGCACATAACTTGTATTGGCATAATATCTCGGTTCCTTTCGAAAACTGGCCAGATTCCATCATGGGTTCCAGAGTTACGGCCCCTTAAAGGGCCAAAATTTGCTATTTTGGCTTGTGAACACGATAGAGACCACATTTTGCAATGAATTTTAATCAAACGTGTACACAACTTATATTGGTATAATATCTCGGTTCGTTTCGAAAAATGGCCAGATCCCATCATGGGTTTCTGAGTTATGGCCCCTTAAAGTGCCAAAATTTGCTATTTTGGCTTTTACAGCAATATAGAGACTTCATTTATGGTTTGATTTGATACAAACTTGCAAAATTTCTTAAGCAATAATATACATATATCTTGGATTCCATGATGAATCCGTCAGATCCAGTAATAGGTTCCGGAGTTACGGCCCCTGATTGACCCATGAAAGAGCCAAAATTTGTTAATTTTTACCATGTGAACACGATAAAAGTGACATTTTACATTTGATTTTAACTACACTTACACACAACTTTCAGCCATATAGAGGTTTCATTTATGGTTTGATTTGAAACAAACTTGCACAGAATGTTTATCTTGATGATCTCTAGGCCAAGTTCGAAACGGAATCACTTGGGGTTTAGAAACTAGGTCACCAGGTCAAATCAAAGGAAAAGCTTTTTGACACCCTAGATGCCACATTTATGACCCTTTCGTCGTGAAACTGTCAGAATGTTTATCTTGATGATTCCCATGCCAAGTTTGAAACTTGGTCATGTGGGGTCAAAAACTAGGTCACCACTCAAAGGAAAAGCTTGTTCATACTGTAGAGGCCATATTTATGACTCTGTCTTCATGAAACTTGGTCAGAATGTTTATCTTGATGATTCAGAGGCCAAGTTAACAGGTGAGCGATATAGGGTCATCATGACCCTCTTGTTTTGTAATACGGTTGTTGTTCTAATGTAGACATTATAAATGTACAATAAAACAATTAAACGGCTTTGGTGATATTTGCAGGTATCTCTCTTTATGGTATTTATACTATAAATATATATTTTAAGTACAGTATTGCATTTCACGTGAATTATGATAGCAGTTTAGTTTTAAAAAATAAGTACAGTATTTGATATCTTATGAATTATGATAGCAGTTAAGTTAAAAAAAATGGTGAGAAATCATTTACATGATTAAATTAACCTTTATCCTGCTGGCGGCAAGTGATCCTGCCTTTGCGACCAGTGTAGACCGAGATCCGTGCAAGCTGATCATGGTCTGCACTGTTCGGTATTCTTGAATAATAAATGGTATTGTCCAAATTGAAAGAAGGACCAGTCTATTTTAGAAATTTAGCAGGGTAAAGGTTAAAGACAGTTGTGAAAAAATAACGAGATGACGGGAGTCTTATATTACACACAAATACGAACAATTCAGAGTATGTGTGTAAATGTAAAATTCATAGGTAAACATACCAGTGTGTTGGATTTTAAATTAGTACACGAATACTTATACAGCTGAGCATATTATAAATGCGTTCTGTTTTAACATATGACCTTGAATATAGGGCTACAATCACTGTATATATTTAGTCGAGTTTAATTCATTTGATGAAGATATTCTAAATTTAAAAGTGAGTATCTAAAGTCATTTAATATTTTAATAAAAATATGGAGAAAACATATCATCAGAACTCTTTTTAAAGTTTGAAGAACACAATCTCATATACGCAGAAGGTTCAACATAATTTCAGTTAAATATTGTTGTTGTTTTTTTATGCCCCCACTTTGTGGGGTGGGGCATATAGATTTGCCCTTGTCCGTCCGTCCGTCCTTCCGAGAATGTTGTGTCGCGCCTAGCTCAAAAAGTATTTGACGTAGAGTCACAAAACTTTACAGGAATGTTGGTCAGCATGTGTAGTTGTGCACCTGGGGTTTCGCGTCCGGATTCATTCAGTCGTGTAGGAGTTATGGCCCCTGACTTTGTAAAAATTGCCCTTTTAAGTGTTGTGTCGCGCCTAGCTCCAAAAGTATTTGACGTAGAGTCACAAAACTTTACAGGAATGTTGGTCAGCATGTGTAGTTGTGCATTTGAGGTTTCGCGTCCGGATTCATTCAGTCATGTAGGAGTTATGACCCCTGACTTAGTAAAAAATTGGTCATTTTAATGTTGTGTCGCGCATAGCTCCAAAAGTATTTGACCTAGAGTCACCAAAGTTTACAGGAATGTTGGTCAGCATGTGCAGTTGTGCACCTGGGGTTTCGCGTCCGAATTCATTCAGTCGTGTAGGAGTTGTGGCCCCTTGCATTTTTTTTAAATAGCAACATATTGTTTTCCCCAAGGTTGAAATGTGTCCTTTGTCTTGTAGTGGGGGCATCTGTGTCCCATGGACACATTTCTAGTTTAAATCCGTTTCGATGCAATATTTTCAGCTGCACGTCATCTACTTGAGTTACTCTTTGGTAAGACAATATCAGATTGCAATGGCATGAAACCTAGCGACTTCCAGCTGGTGACTGCTTTCGGACATGTTGTTCAACTTAGCATACTACCATGTAAACCAGATAAGACCGCAAACCGTGATGACGGGTATACAGTGAATGAAATGGAGGATACGCTTGAAGTGATTGTGAGAGCCTCACCTAGAATTGCAGCAGCTGTACATAGGGCAATTAGTTGCAGACAACAACAGGTGAGAGGTTATTTCAGTTGAATTTATATTGATCTTAAATCGAACTATAAAATACAGACAAAGATTGTAATGTACCGTTGCTTAAGCGGTAAACTGTAAACTAGTTGTTCTTATTTATACAGCGTGTGTGTAATGATCGGAAACCCAGCATCTGTCAATTGTTCAGTGTATGGCGCAGTAACATATTGGTTTACCTTATAGATCTAATGCTTTATATTATTATTGTCTTAATTTTTAATGTTTAGTTCTTGTCTTTTTTTAACGTCACACCGATACAATTATAGGTAATGTGGTGACTTTCCAGCTTTTTATGGTGGAGGAAGACCCCTGATTGGAACCATCGACCTTGCGTGAGCCAGTCGGACAACTTCCTCACATGAATAATTCTACATCCCTAGTGAGGCTCGAAAGTATATTTCTTGGTGTGGTTTTATGTAAATATATTGTGGCAGCATCTTTATTGTCATATGAATTTTCACTATGATTGTAAACGATTTTCTTCTGCATTATGTGATAAAAATTTTCTGTTTCTTTTTGTTTTCAGATTCTTAGCTCATTAGGAAAACGATTTGTGCCGACAACTTCCACACAATATGCTCGCAAATCTATACAGACAGCACAGGTATTGATTTTATTTTAATTTACGCTTTAATATGTGAACGAAACTAATGTTACACGTTTGGTCACGTTTCATAAGCAACTATTATATATAAAACATAATGTAAATGTATACTTGCTGTGCAAATTGTATGTATTTTCCAGGACACGATGAATCAGATAAATGGCAACGGACAGAATGAAACAACATTTGCCTTTGCTTTCCAGAAGATTAGAAATATCCACTTTTGAGGAAATTGTCACATGAAACAATGGATAGACTAAGAAATAAAAACAATAGAACCAGTCATACATTGCCACGTCATCGGAATTACCATTGGTATTTATTTGTAAACCTATACTGTTATATATGGCTGGTTGTTGTAATGTTATTGTTCATAACATGAAATGTAGAATCAAAAGTTGTCCCGTATTTCCACGAATTTCAACTTGACTATCCTAAATACAATTTCATATTCGTAGAAAGTAAGCGCTAGTATAGTTTGCAATATGAATAAGAAATCTTACCTTGAATCTATGAGGCGTTTCATTTGATTGGTATTACTTCCTTGTCTTCACTGGTAGTGTGTTACACAAATATACAACACCTACATATACAATAATGAATATTTACAACGTTTCCTTGGATACATATTGATCATAAACACCTGGCTGTTACTCATGTATAATTATAGTCACGCATGTTATTGATCGCGGCCGATGACAAGTATTTGCACGATGGGGAAAATATTTCATGATGGACCTGTCAATTCTTTACTTATGGGTGAAACAGGTCTCATAAGCGTAAATACGACTAGCTTCTACTGATTATAAAACATACCGTACGCTTTGTTGTGAATCAACTGTTGTTGTACTTTTAGTAGTTCAAGTGCCACCCTTGTTTAAGAGCAACATTTAAAAACACGTTTTTTTTTCATCCTCAAGTAATAAGTAGGTAGACTCGCCCAGTTTAATCAATCTAGACGCATAATCTACATAGAGCGCTTACTTCACCCGATTTACATTCGGAACATTTTCACGCGTTTCGGGCTTTATCGTATGTTTAACATGGGATTTTTGAACCGTCCAAAGATGTTGGAAATGTTTGTCTCATTGTTTATTTTTTTTTAATAAAAATGTTACTGCTTTCATTGTCTACCACTTTTTTTCCACCCTTGCCTGAAAAAACAGTAATGAGTTTGTACACTGTTCAGACAATTGTGCTCTGTTGAAATTTAACCAAACACAAGTTTACCTACATAAACAGAAAGCATGATATGTCACCATGCGCGGATCCAGATGGGGGGTGGGGACCGGGGGTCCGGACCCCCTCTGGAAAATCTTTAAAAAAGGAAAGAAGACAAGAAGGAAAGAAAATGTTTTTCGAAAAAAGCAACATTAGGACTGCATGGGCTGCTGCTACATACGACCCCGATATAATTCATATTATTTATCTAAAAGAAACTAAGAATTTTACCTTCAAGAAAGCTTGATTTTATCATTTTCGCAAATTTAACAGGTTAGTCCATAAAACTGTCCCAGAATGCAAAAAAATGAAGTGCCAAATTGCAAAATTTCCAGGGCGGGTGGGGGGTGGGGGCAGGGGATCGGACCCCCTCTGAGAAAATTGGCTGTGTCCGTGCATGGTCACTATACCTGTCCAGTACTGGACATTATGGTAAACGCTTCATTCCTGCACAAATGACAATTTCGCAACTTCTGTCCGGTTTGTACAAGTTTCTGGCCGCGATAAACCATTTGACTTGGACTTCTATATGAATAACAAGAGCTGTCTGATGACAGCGCGCTCGACTATTCGAAGAATTGGGTCAAAATATTTCCACAGATATTCAGACAAAAGAAATAAATAGATTAGACAAACAATGTTCCTGTATTTCATTGATTTCGATAAGTCTTGCACTAAATGGCAATGTGTGAACCAATTTCAAAGTCCAAAAAGGGCCATAATTCAGTCAAAATAGTTATGTACTCTTGCCTACAGATGGAAATCATAATGATAAACAAGTGTTCAAAGTTTAAAAGCCATATGTCAAATAGTTTTGACAAAACGTGGACTTGTATGAAAACAGAACCAATTTCAAAGTCCAAAAAGGGCCATAATTCAGACAAAATAGATGACAGAGTTATGTACTCTTTCCTACAGATAGAGACTATTATACTAAACATGTGATAAAACTTTCAAAGTCATATGTCAAACACTTTACAAAAAATATGAACTGGTACGGAAAACTTAACCAAGATTTATAAGTCAAAAAGGGCCATAATTCAGCCAAAATCCTTGATGGAGTTATGTACTCTTGCCTATAACTGGATATGGTGATTGTAAACAGGTGTTGAAAGTTTCAAAGCTTTATCTCAAAAGACTTTGTCAAAATATGAACTGGTACGAAATATTAACCCAGATTTCTAAGTCAAAAAGGGCCATAATTCATCCAAAATCCTTGATGGAGTTATGTGCTCTTGCCTATAACTGGACATGGTGATGATAAACAAGTGTTGAAAGTTTCAAAGCTTTATCTCAAAAGACTTTGTCAAAATACAAACTGGTACGAAAAACAACCAAGATGTCTAAGTCGAAAGGGGCCATAATTCAGCCAAAATCCTTGATGGAGTTATGTACTCTTGCCTATAACTGGCCATGGTGATGGTAAACAAGTGTTGAAAGTTTCAAAGCTTTATCTTAAAAGACTTTGTCAAAATATAAACTGGTACGAAAAACTTAACCATGATTTCTAAGTCAAAAGGGGCCATAATTCAGCCAAAATCCTTGATGGAGTTATGTGCTCTTGCTTATAACTAGCCATGGTGGTGGTAAACAAGTGTTGAAAGTTTCAAAGCTTTATCTCAAAAGACTTTGTCAAAATGTGGACTGGTACGAAAAACTTAACCAAGGTGTGACGCCGACGCCGTGGTGAGTAGGATAGCTCAACTTATTCTTCGAATAGTCGAGCTAATAAATTGTTTCAAATGAATTGAGTCACCCGGTTGCATTTGATAAATAATGTTTTTGCTTTCGTCGTCTGTCAGTCCGCATTAAGTTTTTTCATGTTTCTTCTTTAAAAAAAAAAAAACCTTGGTCGATCTAATTGAGTAATTACCTCTTAAGAGTTCTGAATTGTATGAGCTATATTAGTGGGATTTGATTTAAACTTCATTAGAATGGTCAGTATAAAGTACATTGTATGTTGCGGGTTTTACAGTTAAATGTTCTTCACCTAAGTTATGGCCCTTTGATTATTATACATGATGTTATGAAGCCTAGTTATATTTGTCATTGGCACGTGTCGTTAGATTATTTTTGCGTAGTAATTCCCCCTTAAATATTTTAATAAAATTTGTCAAGACCACTTCTATGCTGTTGGTTGGATTTGATTGAAACTTAATAGTATTGTCAGTGTAAAGCTTTTTGTGCAAAGGTTGCAGGTCTTACAGTTGAATGCTATTCAACTGAGTTATGGCCCTGTGATTATTGTACATCAATTCTTTGAAGAGATTCTTGTGTGTGCCACCTCCCAAAAAGTCATGGCCAGATTTCATTTAAACTTCACAGGAGTAATTGTTTTGAAGCCTTGTTGTGTTTTTCTTCTTTATATTTCGCTCATTTTTAGCTCGACTTTTCGAAGAAAAAGTTGAGTTATTGCACTCGTCCCGGCTGGTTAAAGTTTTTGATAAAGTGAAATATCTCTGTTACTATCAAAGCTTTTGACTTGAAACTTAAAAAAAATAGTTATTTACTATCAAAGTCTACAGCAGGAGAAACAATCCCTATAACCGCCTCGGTAGCCTAGTGGTAGAGCGTCCGCTTCGAGTGCGGGAGGTCGTGGGTTCGATCCCCGGCCGCGTCATACCAAAGACGTAAAAAATGGTACTAGCAGCTTCCTCGCTTGGCGCTCAGCATTAAGGGGATAGTGCTAGGACTGGTCAGCCCGGTGTCAGTATAATGTGACTGGGTGGGGTATCATGCCACGTGTCTACGGCGTGATATTCCAGTGAGGCAGCACTATAAAGTTGGGCATTGTGCTCTCTGCTACAAGTAGACACCGTCGTTTATATGACTGAAAAATTGTTGAAAAAGACATTAAACCCGAACACACACACACGCTATAACTGATTTGAATTTTGACAGAGTTATGCCCCTTTTTTTAACTTAAAATGTTTGGTTAAAGTTTTATCTGGCAAAGCTCTAATTCAGAGTCAAAGCACTGAGAAAAGTCGAGCGCGCTGTCATTAGACAGCTCTTATTTCAAAAGTTATTGCCTCTTTAAAATCATTTTTAGGCCCCCACCCCTCACTTTGGAGAGGCGGTGTATATTGTTTTGTACATGTCGGTTCCGTCTGTCCGTCCGTCTGCCGGTAGAGCGAACGGTTTCCGCCAAATAACATGACAACCACGTCATTTATGTCACTTATGGAGTAGATGGCCCCTGTGTTTTAAGGGGTGGGGAGGGGTGTAAAAGACCAGAGGTCAACAAGGGCATGAACATTGAAAAAGGGTTATTCTGTTATACCATGGTGTTTGTCCGTTAGCAATTACGTGTCCGCTCTGTAACTCTCGAACCCCTTGAATATTTTAAAGAAACCTGACACAAATGTTCACCACATCTGGACAACGTGCAGAGCGCATGTTCTGGATGGCTCGCTTCAAGGTCAAGGTCACACTTAGGGGTCAAAGGTCATATGAGTGTGTTTGTGTCCGCTCTGTAACTCTTGACCCCCTTGAAGGATTTCAAAGAAACTTGACACAAATGTTCACCACATCGAGACGACGTGCAGAGCGCATGTTCTGGATGGCTCGCTTCAAGGTCGTGGTCACAGTTAGGCGTCAATAGTCATAATAATGAGTGTTTCGTGTCCGTTCTGTAGCTCTTGTACTGCTTGAAGGATTGTAAAGAAACTTGGCACAAATGTTCACCATGTGCAGAGCGCATGTTCTGGATAGCTAGCTACAAGGTCAAGTCACTTTTAGGGGGTCAAAGGTCTTACCTTCGGGCGTATATTGCTCCGCATTGCGGTGCTCTTGTTCACCGAGTTACAATTCATTGGCTTTATATAATATGATATGGCACGCCAAAGCTGCCTTTTGGTTATACTTCTTAAACGGTGATGTAGTCATGTCAGTTGGTGATGTGCGTTTCACGTTTCGTGACATGCATTTACTATGTCGTGCAGAAGATACGTCAGTTCATGATGTACAGTTTACATTTCGTGCAGTAGATAAGTCAGTTCGTGATGTGCATTTTACATTTACATTTCCTGCAGTAGATAAGTCAGTTCGTGATGTGCATTCACAACTGGTGATGTGCATCTTACATTTCGTGCAGTAGAGAAGTCAGTTGGTGATGTGCATTTTACATTTCGTGCCGTAGAATAGTCAGTTGGTGATGTGCATTTCACAATTGGTAATGTGCATCTTACATTTCGTGCAGTAGAGAAGTCAGTTGGTGATGTGCATTTCACAATTGGTGATGAGCATTTTACATTTTGTGCAGTAGATAAGTCGGTTGGTGATGTGCATTTCATATTTCGTGATGTGCATTTTACATTTCGTGCAGTAGATAAGTCAGTTGGTGATGTGCGTTTCATATTTCGTGATGTACATTTCACATTTCGTGCAGTAGATAAGTCAGTTGGTGATGTGCATTTCACAATTGGTGATGAGCATTTTACATTTTGTGCAGTAGATAAGTCGGTTGGTGATGTGCATTTCATATTTCGTGATGTACATTTCACATTTCGTGCAGTAGATAAGTCAGTTGGTGATGTGCGTTTCATATTTCGTGATGTACATTTCACATTTCGTGCAGTAGATAAATCAGTTCAGTTCGTGATGTGCATTCACAATTGGTGATGTGCATCTTACATTTCGTGCAGTAGAGAAGTCAGTTGGTGATGTGCATTTCGCAATTGGTGATGTGCATTTTACATTTCGTGCAGTATAGAAGTCAATTGTTGATGTGTATTTCAGTTTTCATGATGTGCATTTTACAATTCGTGCCGTAGAATAGTCAGTTGGTGATGTGCATTTCACAATTGGTAATGTGCAGTTTACATTTCGTGCAGTAGAGAAGTCAGTTTGTGATGTGCTTTTTACAATTGGTGATGAGCATTTTACGTTTTGTGCAGTAGATAAGTCGGTTGGTGATGTGCATTTCATATTTCGTGATGTGCATTTCACATTTCGTGCAGTAAGACAGTTTGTGATGTGTATTTCACATCACGTGCAGTATATAAGTCAGGTGTTTATTTGCATTTCACATTTTATGAAACTTGTCAGAATATTTGTCCCAATAAATCTCGAACAAGTTCGAAACTGTGTCACATGGATTCAGAAACTAGGTCACGAGGCCAATCCTTAGAAAAACACTGTGAACAGTCCGGAGGCTACATGTTTGATCGGATATTCATGAAACTTGCTCAGCATGTTTGTCTTCATGAACTTTTGAATCATTTGGAAAGTGGGTCACGTGGAATCAACAACTTGGTCACTAGGCCAAATTTTAGAAAAACCTTTGGAACGCTCTAGAGGTCACATTTTTTATCGGAACTTCATGAAACTTGGTTAGAATATTTGTCTCAATGAATTCTTGAAAAAGTTTGCAGCTTAGTCAGAAGATTTGTCTTCGTGAAATCTTTTACAAGTTTGGAAGTGGGTCATGTAGTTTTAAAAAACTAGGTCACTGGGTCAGATCTTAGAAAAATCTTGTAAACGTTCTAGAAGCCTCATTTTTATCGGCTCTTCATGCAGCATTGTCAAATTGATTGTCTCCATAAATTCTTGCTTAAACAGGTTTCTCAGGTGAGTGATATATGACCATTATGGACCTCTTGTTATAATAATCTGTGTTAGTAATCACGAACCAGCTGGCTATTCTACTGCACGAAATGTATAATGCACTTCACGAACTGGTGTAAATACTGCACGACATTGTAAATGCACATCACGAAATGTGAACTGACTTATCTACTGCACGAAATGAAACATGCACATCACGAACTGACTTCGCTACTGCACGAAATGTAAAATGCACATCACGAAATGTGGAATGGATCCCACAAATTGGCTATTCTACTGCTAGAAATGTGAAATGCACAACACAAACTGGCTAATTTACTGCACGAAATGTGAAATGCACATCACGAACTGACTTATTCGCTGCGCGACATAGCAAATGCACATCACGAAATGTGAAATGCATATCACGAACTGACTTATCTACTGCACGACATAGCAAATGCACATCACGAAATGTGAAATGTACATCACGAAATGTGAAATGCACATCACGAACTGGCTAATCTACTGCACGAAATGTATAATGCACATCACGAACTGGTGTAACTAGTGCACGACATTGTAAATGCACATCACGAAATGTGAGCTGACTTGTCTACTGCACGAAATGTAAAATGCACATCACCAACTGACTTACCTACTGCACGAAATGTGAAATGCACATCACCAACTGACTTATCTACTGCACGAAATGTAAAATGCACATCACCAACTGACTTATCTACTGCACGAAATGTAAAATGCACATCACCAACTTACGTATCTACTGCACGACATAGCAAATTTAATGCACGTCACAAAATGTGAAACGCACATCACCAACTGACATGACAATATCACCGTTCAAGAAGTATAAGTAGAAGGCAGCTATGGCGTTCCATATTTATACATGAAATTTTTAAAAAATCATTTATAATATTACATATTGGTGAAACTTAGTTATACATTTGCAGTACTAGGTAATACGAAGAAAAGTTGGATGACGATTAAAAGTACCGATTTGATGTCGATAAATGTTTCGCTGGAGGGATGACTACCCGTAATAGGCCTCAATTTTACCAAAAGCGTACATACAACTTGAAAATGTAAGCTTTGAAAATGTCAAACGATAGAAGTTAGGTGCATATTGACAAGTTATATAGTGACAGAAGTTCTCAAAAATTTCCTTTAGATTAGAATCTACCTCCCCTGATAATTTTGGTTTTTATCTCGCCTGAAAACTAGAAAAAAATAATTTTCTCCTTTTCCCTACGGGGAATTTTAGATTTCTTTTTGATATTTGTATCAGAATCATATAATGCAGCTTTCTACCGCAAAATTTTCTCGAAACTCAAGTTCAGATTCTTGTAATCAAAGAAATTATATATTTCTCATAGGCATCAATGTTAACTTCAATACCGATTATCTCCCCAAAAAAATGATAAAATTTGAAAAATCTCTCGGTGAAATGTTTTTAATTTTGAATGTCTTTAAAGTGACGAAATTTCATTTAAATATTACCATCCAGTTACAAGATATGAGATATGGCTATTACACCATGTTTATTATCCTTCACTTCTGAGAGGAGGTGCGCGTTTCGGCTGGATGATTTTTCTGTGTGGCTTATTTAACAGTATACTGTAGTACCATCACTAGCTGAAATTTAGCGAACTCTTAAATATCTTCTATTTATTAAAAGTTTGTTGGGTTTAACGTCGCACCGACACAATTATAGGCCATATCCTTAGTAGGGTCATAGGCATTCGGCGCATTTGTTTAGTCAATAATGAGGATATAGAATCTATGTTACAAAAAAAAATCATTTACAGACAGCCCAGGACCCAAAAATAAGTCCAGCACCCATTTACTATCAGTTTGTGTCCTGGACTGTCTATAAATGTTGTTTTTTTTTCTATAATATAGAAAAATCTATATCATCATTGTTGACCAAACAAATGCGCCGAATGCCTATGGTAGGTCCGGGACATTTTAGGCATGCGTATGTGTTTTTGCAACACATATAATGACGTCAGATGACCTTCAGCTTTTCCCAGAAGTAAAGAAAATGAAAGTACACAGGCTAAACTTGAAAACGAAAGTCGCATTTGAGTCATTCTATATTTTCGTCACATTTTTGGGCTGGTAACTTTTGAAAATTAACCATCATCATTTGTGACGTCGTCTTTGAAAACCGGTCCAGATGCGGCATGACGTATTATCACAGGTGTATTGGTAATCATGCGTTTTAATTCGTTCAAACATTCATCTTCTTGTTGTCCCCAGTAGAAAATAACATCTTTTTTCAGAATTCTACGAAGAATTTCAGTTTTCTCCGATAACATTGGAAGAAATTTACTTAGGTATTGAATAAATCCAATGAAAGTTTTCACTTGTTGTTTGTTTTGAGGAGGTTTCATGTCTAGCACAGCTCTTATTTTCTCAGGGTCCGGTTTTAATCCATCACTTGTCAAAGTATGTCCAACATATGACACATAGCTTTTCCTTATGTCACATTTGTCCTTGCTAAGCTTAAGATTATTATCTTCTAATCTTTGCAAAACTTCTTTTAGTCTTTGATCATGTTCTTCTGTATTTGTGCCTGTGACTAATATGTCATCCATAATGACTTCAACGCCATCTATATCATCCAGAATTTCAGAAATCACGTTTTGAAATACCTCACTGGCTGATTTTATTCCGAATGGCATTCTCAAAAATCGAAATTTTCCAAAGCACGAGTTGAAGGTGCATAATTTCGAACTTTCTTCATCTAGCTCAACTTGCCAAAATGAAGATACACAGTCAAGCTTCGAGAATACTTTGGCATTTGGAATTCTTGTGACTACATCTTCTATTGTTTTCAATGGATAGTGTGGCCTTTTGATACATTTGTTCAAATCGGATGGATCCAAGCAGATCGTAAGAGAACCGTTCGGTTTCACTACAGTTACCATATTATTTACCCAGTCCGTATGCTCATTTTCTTTTACAATTATTCCTTCTTCAAGCATTCTGTCGAGTTCGTCCTTGACTCTCGAACGCAGTTTTACAACAGGTTTTGCATCTTTTTCTATTTCAATATGATGCTTTTTCGGAAGGCATCCTATACCTTTGAATAAATTTGGAAATTTATCTTCAACAAATTCATTTCTTGTACTGACATTTTGTTTTGTTTCGTCCTGTACACCATACACTCGCTTTACCAGTCCTAGCGCGATGCATGACTCAACGCCAAGTACCGTAGGTGCTTTTTCATGAATGATATGAAATTTAATCTCGTGGGAACTATCATTGATGATACAAGGTAAAGACAACGTACCTATGGGCTTCATTGTGTGTCCACTATAAGATTTCAAGTTAACCCTTGTGTTCTTGATATTTCCTTTAATTCCCAGTTTTTTCAAAATTTTCACACTCATAACATTGCACTTTGCACCTGTATCCAGTTGCATAGGTATGCAAATTCCATTCACTCTTACTTGTACTGTCATGTCATGTGTAACAGAATTTACACTTTTGTCACTTGTTGAAATTCCCATATATTCAAATTCTCCGCTGGTATCACTGTCATTTTCTGAAAAGTCGTCCATCATGTGTACTTTACCGTATCTAGATTTCCTCTGGGATTTTGATTTACACATTTTCTCAAAATGTCCGGGTTTCTTACATTTCCTACAAGTTTTTCCATTAGCAGGGCACGTAGCTGTGGTATGCTGATATCCACATTTAAGGCATATCCTTGGTTGAAAGTATTTCGCTCCTGATTGTTTTGGTTGAAATGTTTTTTTCTTTGATACTGGAGGTTTTCGTTTGATTCCATGCAAGGATTTATCTTCCGACTCCATTTCTTTTACTTGTGTTTGAGATATTTCATGGGTTCTGGCAATGTCCAAACAATCTTGCAGTTTTAAATCTGAACCTTTCCTAATTAAGCTTTCCCTAATTTTATGCGATTTTACTCCAAACACTATGTGATCTCGCACAGTTTCATCATATCTGTCTTCTGGGTAGCCACAATCTCTTATCAATAATTTCAAATCTGTGACAAATTGTTCAAAAGTTTCATCTTGTTTCTGTACTCTTGATTTCAACAGATATCGTGAATAGATAACGTTCGACTTTGGTTCACAATATTCTTTCTAGTTTTGTGAAATGGGGTTCCAGTTTCTTTTTGTCATCATTACTTAGAGTCCATGTAGAATAAATATCTCTTCCTTTCTCTCCTACCCATAACATCAAATAATTGACTTTCTGTTCTTCCGACTTCGAATTTAAAGGTCCACCAAACATAAAATTACAGTGCGTTTTGAACTTTTTAAATTCCGTTTTTAAGTCTCTAGAATCCCAGTTGATAGAAGGTGTTTTCACTTTATATTCATCCATCTTTTTATAATGGTGAATTAACAAACAATCAGTTTTTTACATTTCTGACACCATGTCATGTACTTGAAGAAAGAAACAACACCGAGTGACTAGCTCTAGAGTATATTATATACTGACCAAGCATACATACAAACATACAACTATATTATGAGTAGATGTATATACCAACTTATAAGACAGTACATCACAGAGAAATGACGTTTAAAATTGCGCCAAGTTTACGCGCGCATCTTTCTTACACATGTTTTAATTAGACAAAGTTTGACCGTTAAAGTACGACTGCTTGTTACATGATTGATAACAGCCTACTAGAGAAAGAATATTTAGACATCAGACCTGTAAAAAATAGTGGTATTACGCCTGAGGCAAAATATTTCGTTCAAAATCAGTTGTTTCCCCTTCAATATGTTTCCGGTTTCGGATTTTATCAGGGAAGCGTGTGAAGTTTACTTTTGTTTATCTACCTTTTGTTCAACGATGGAGGGATCTGAGACTTATAATATCCTGGCTTCTTATATTTTCGACGGTGTAAGGAAATCGGGCACTATATTCATTTTAAATCTTTGCATAATGGGATAATTGAAGCATTATCATAAAAAACATTCATTTTCCCAACAAACTTACAATTTTTAATCGTACACAACAAATATTTACCTTCTAAGTTCAGAAATATGGCCGCATACCAATATCCGCTTCCCTCCAAGTGACGTCATTGTTTTCGACGGTCCTGATTGGTTGTCATTTTACAGGTAAAGGCAATGTTCAAAAGTTTGATAAACACTAAAAATATTAAACGTAACGTTCTGTGCACAAATTTCTAAAACAGTCAAATTTTTTTTTGCTATTTTTTTATGTTTTTATAAAAAATACAACAGCATAGTTGTGCTTCAACTACTCCTCCTCTGTGCATTTTGGGCACAGAAAGGGGTCGTTTCTCCTCAGAACTTTCACGGGGGAGCAAAATCTCAAGTGAACCCATTTGTCGCATTTATCGCAGCATCCCCACTTTACCAGTGTCAGATTTACACAATATTTCAACTCAGTTGGAGTGAACCTACCACAAACTGAGCATACTTCAGTGTCATCTTCATCACCAGAATCGGAAATTATTGAGGCTGGGGATTCTACATCTGCCTTCCGATTATTGCTGGATGTGCTAGGTTGTTGTACAGGCCTAGGAGACTTAGGTATATTCAACAAAGGTAAGTCTTTCTTTTGATGTTTTTTAGGTGTTTTTGACCTTGAGCTTGGTGTTTTCTGTTGGGCAACGTGGTCTTTCATGTTTTCAAACACTGTGTCTTCAGTTATTGGCTTTCCTCCCACGACCTTACTAAGTGTCCTCCTGACCTTGGCAACAGTGACGTTCTCTAGGATTTGACCGCCCCTTTTCTCTAAAAAGATCCTAGCTTCAGACATGGTTGTTTCATTTTTTGGATCAGATTTGTCACCTTGTAGCTCATCAGGACATGTGCTAGATTCAGGACGTGGCTGAAATGTCAATGACGGAGCTATGGATTTGTCATTGATGACATCAGGATTGAAGGGGTATATTCCACATCGCCTGAATGCTGACTGGATGTTTAAAGGTGTCAGAGTAGAGCTGTATACCTTGCTCGCGATGCGGCCCACCTCGTACCGTGTGACTACACGACCACCTGACTCCCTCATGTGGTGGTGGCAAGCTGCGTTCCAGCCAACTTCAAATGGACCAAAGCATGATACGTCCATAGGCTGTAACAAGTGTGAGCAATGTGGCGGAAGTACGAATAAAACTATGTGCTGATCTCGTGCCCACTCTACTAATCCAAGTGATACATGGCTCTTATGACCATCATAGAGTATCAATACTGGGCTGTCATTGTTTCGTGCTGGCAAAAGTGGCTCTACATGCTCCTTCATATATTTTCCGAAGATCTCTGTGTTGGACCAACCGGATTCTGATACAGTTCCATCGGCCCCTGGTGCTGCCCCTTCCATCAGTGCTGGCTGCATCCTAGCTCCCGGAAAAATGAAAAATGGTGGGATCTGTTGACCTAGAGCATTGCCACCGCCAATAACAGTTACTGTTTTGGACCTTCCGGCTGTTACGGCTTGCGTCTTGTAGTGAGCACCTGCAACAATCTTTGGAGGTTTGTGTTCCAGATTAAGGCCTTTTTCATCAATGTTAAGAATGTGGGAGGGCTTATCCTTCAAATTGTACTTAGTAAGTATGGAGTTAAGTTCATTGAAATACCTGTCAATAGCAGGACGTGTTGCATATTTTGCACGAGCAATTTCTAGACTGCGTGGCTTTTTCACCTTTAGTTCTGGCCACCTATCAAGAAAACTGTAAAGCCATGTAAGGCTGAATGGTTTGCTTTTCTCCCGGATTCCCAAATGTACTGCATAGTCTGTTGCCAGATTGATTGTCTCTTGTCTTGAATAGCCAAAACCTATCTCAGCCATTGTCATCAAATGTTTGCAGAGAAAAGCTTCTTGCTCTAATGTAAACATGGTTTGAGGACCAGACCGAACAGTATCAATGTGTACTCTGCCCTTCACTCTATCTTTCAGTGTAGTGATTGGGATATTAAAACGTTTGGCAACTCTCTCAACAGGTAATCCTTGTTCCACCACTACAGCATATGCCTCATGCAAATCACTGGCAGAGTATGACCTGTACTTGCCCCGAACATTTGCCTGGGTCTGCAAACAAAACACAAAAAGCTGACAATGCTCGTAACAAAGTACTATTTACGGAACAAACTTTTGGGCACACCCTGTATATAATTTTTGACGTATCACGTGACCAGTTATGAGAATTATTACTATAGCAGACGTACAGATGTTTCTTTGAAGATATTTTTATGAAAAGGTAGATTTATCAACATTTTTTGTAACAGGTATTTTAGGAATAGTAAAAGTAGTAAAATTTTACATTATTGTCACAGAAATCGATATTTTACCTGTCTAATTTCCATTTTGAACACTTTGACAGCTCAGCGTGTGTATTCGGTGTTTGTTTACTTCCGGGAGGGCGGAGCTTCATGAAATCACGCGAGATCTCGATTTTAAAGGGGAATAACTAACACCGTCGAAAATGTAAATACGTCGAAAATGTAAGATGCCAGGATACTGTTTAGTGATTTGGTAAGTACCGTTTATAAACAGTTGTTAATGTAGATTCTCTAATATATTTGAAACTTTCACTGAAATAAGTCTGTCTTTTACCCGGAAGTGAATCCAAAACATAAAGAGGGAAATTTATTTATGAAATTTATCTTGTGGCCACTAAACACAGATGATTTCACTATGCCTGTGTATTTAATATAAAATGGCCAGTTGGGTTATCACAAAGATTATTGAAGGCAGGCAGCTTCTTACTCGAAGTGACCAGGATTCATCAAATTATTTCATTGTCCATAGACTAGTAAGCATTATTTATGAAAAAAAAAAAAAAACAATAATAAAAAGTCAATATATATGTAGCTATGATAATTAATAAATTTGATGCAGATTTATGGCGTACCGTTAGGGTCGAAAATGCCGATTTAGCTTTAAGACAATTCGGAATTAGTATGACCCTGAATTAAGATAAATCTATTTAGCTTTAAGACAATTCGAATTAGTATGACCCAGGGTCGGACATATTCCAATTAGTATGACCCAGGTTCGGAATTAGCTTAAAGCTATTTCATTTAGTACGACCCAGGGTCGGACATATTCCAATTAGTATGACCCAGGTTCGGAATTAGCTTAAAGCTATTTCATATTTAGTACGACCCAGGGTCAGACATATCGGAATATGTCCGACCCAGGGTCATACTAATTGTAACTATGTCCGACCCAGGGTCGTACTAAAGATGGCTGCCGTAATTGAGGGTCATACTATTTCGGAATTAGCTTAAAGCTAATTGGAATATGTCCGACCCAGGGTCATACTAACTGGAATATGTCCGACCCAGGGTCGTACTAATTCGAACTGTCTTAAAGCTAAATGGATTTATCTTAATTCAGGGTCATACTAATTCCGAATTGTCTTAAAGCTAATTGGAATATGTCTGACCCAGGGTCATACTAATTGGAATATGTCCGACCCAGGGTCGTACTAATCCGAATTGTCTTAAAGCTAAATAGATTATCTTAATTCAGGGTCATACTAATTCCGAATTGTCTTAAAGCTAATTGGAATATGTCTGAACCAGGGTCATACTAATTGGAATATGTCTGACCCAGGGTCGTACTAATTCGAATTGTCTTAAAGCTAAATAGATTTATCTTAATTCAGGGTCATACTAATTCCGAATTGTCTTAAAGCTAATTGGAATATGTCTGACCCAGGGTCATACTAATTGGAATATGTCCGACCCAGGGTCGTACTAATTCGAATTGTCTTAAAGCTAAATGGATTTATCTTAATTCAGGGTCGTACTAATTCGATTTAGTATGATACTATATAGAATATGTCTGACCCAGGGTCGTACTAAATATAATTAGCTTAAAGCTAATTCACAACCAGGGTCATACTAAATAGAATATGTCCGACCCTGGGTCATACTAATTGGAATATGTCCGACCCTGGGTCGTACTAAATCGAATTGTCTTAAAGCTAAATGAATTAGCTTAAAGCTAAATGATTCTTATCAATTAGTACGACCCTGACGCTAAATATAGTAACTAAGATGTGGCCAATCAAAATACCTGTTACATACTCAGCACTCGTCAAGCAAGATGCTCGCATCTAAACTCTCTTTATCCAGTACTTCCAAGTACTCATGCAATCAAACCTGTCAGTTTGGCAGAACATCGCAGAATTCACTAAACCACTTATTTACATCAATTTTGTAACCGTTAATGCGTTATTTGTAAAAGAGAAAAAATGACTCCTGGTATCAAGCGACAGTTAGACTCAGATAAATAGCTAAGATACTGCCTGTTTATATGTCTTTCCAAGACAGATTGTAGATGTTTGAGTAAAAAAAAAAAAACAACTGCTGAAGCCTTTGGTGAAGTTTATGTATCTTTTAACCTATTTCTAAAAAAAAAGAAAAAGAAAAAAAAAGACAACATAAATGAAAAGTATAGAAAAATTTCATTTGTAATGTCATATTGATTATCGATTGATATAACTTTCGATCTTTGTTTTACATTTTGCTTTAACATACTCGTGAGGACAAAACCTGTTTTGTTGAAAATAAAAAAAAAAACGAAATTTGTTTAGTGATTTGGTAGATAAATTGACCTTTTGGGACATAGATGATTAAACATTTATACCGTGTCTGTTAGCTGTGATTCCTAATGGGCAGTTTGCCGTAGTTCCAAATGGCCATTTATCAAATTAGATTGCTAAACGTTTATACAAGACAAAGTTTAATGGATTCCTAACTATTTCATACTTGGATGGCATTAAAAGTTTCGGTTTTCCAAGACCAGGATTAAGTCGGGTTTTTAATTTTGTATGCGTTTCTTGTTGCAACATCCATTCGATATAACTTCAATTTAACTTCTGCATTAGTTTATACACACGTAAATATAAACTTTGTATATTTTAAAACTATCTATTTTTAATTTAATAATATTTATTGTTAATATTAATTACAATGGGAATAATTTAGTAACATTTTCCAATAGATTTGGCCACGAGTTATATTAAAATTAGCTAACGGTCCTCTCCACAAAATGACATTAAAACGGAATATTGTAAACAAAGTCCATAAATATCATTTTAGTTTGGAAACTATACGTTGTACAGGCAATATTTTATTTATCGTTATGGCGTAGATCTGTATGCCAATATTACGAAAATTATTTTGCGAAAACAACCCCTTTTGCGAGCAGTAAACAATTGGATGTACATAGGACTCGAACTTTACGTCGTTAGACATGTGACTGGAAATTTGAGTGGTCTGAGAGTTTTGTCATTCCACTAATTGCTCCTTTAACTGGTTACGAAAGTTCTAAGTTACGAGATACCTATGTAGTGAGAGAGATCGTTAAGTTATACACACAGAATCTGCCTTACTCTATTAGCTCTAATATCGAATGCATCCGTGCAAACATTGGTTGCAATTAGATCACCAAAATAGCGTGCAGCATTATCATTTACAAAAAGGAAGTTACAATTGGTGCTTTTCAAAATCCAAATTCATTAAAACGCAATTTAGGGGCTAGGGGTTTAAGTTGCATACCTGTAGTACTTTGCGTATCATGCGCAACCCCTAAATATTTGGCTACATGATTGCTATTTCTGTGTTGCGTTTGCTTCAGGAAATGGTTGAAATGCACGTGTATGATATGCGCGTGTCTGTATAAAGTAGTGGTCGAAATGCACTTTTCTGTATGCAGTAGTGATCGTAACGCACGTGTCCGTATGCAGTAGAGGTTAAAATGCACGTGTCCGTATGCAGCAGTGGTTGAAATGGACGTGTCCGTTGGCATAGTGGTTGAAATGCACGCGTTCGTATGCAGTTTTTTTTCTGAAACCGTTGATATTGTGTTGCGATTTGCTATTCTAGTACTTTGGAGTACAGTACAGTGGCTAACAAAATATAATGCTGACCGTTTACATAACGATGTCGTAAATATAATATAGCACCAGTATTAGGCAGGTACTTCTATTCAAAGCAGGCAGGTTCGAACTTTCAGACTTGTAGAATTTTCAAATCAGTTCAACTGTAGCAACAGTTGGTAACTCAGTGAACCATATAGCGGCCATATAATACGGAAAATCTTTCATTATATCTGCCATACCTATCATAGGAAACATTTCTTTACTATTTTAAAACAACTGAGTAAAAATAAGACCTGACATTTAAGAATAGTCGTAGAAATGTAGCGGTATGCGTCACCGTGGCAACGGCTGATGAAACTGGTCAAATTGGCAAATGCTGCTTTTTAAAAACTGATTTTAAACTAAAACGACTGAATACTTTTCAGTAAAACTTGACACACAATAGGCCTATAAGTACATCAGTTCCCATCGCATTGATTTATGATGATGAAGATTACTGTCTAAATGACATAAATTTGGGGCGAACATGCAGAATCACATAGCTGACAAGTCCGTACTTATTATTTTGTTTTTTAATGATTTCTTCATAAAGTAGACATTAATTTTATAGCGCCATTTGGTGTTCCGCCAAAATCTCAGTTGAAACGTCATTTGTAAGAATTGTTTCCCAGTCCATTTGTCTTTTCTTTCACATTTGATGAATATAAATCGGTCACTTTAAAATTGAAAATATTTATTTCAGGGGACGCAAGCTTCAGTTGAATGGATTAGTCGTATTCTTGTCGAGGGATGGTGTAAAAAGATCACTTCCAGACTAAGATCATTTTACTTGTAATAGTGATCGCTTAATAATCGAATATTATTCGAATGCCATAATCATAGCAGACTACCACAAGACTGATAATAAATATATTTCTGCATTTTTCACCTTTTTTTGACGAACCCAATTTCATAGAGACAAAAGCCAGTCTATTCTACAGATTTTCACAGAGGAATGATGTTAAAATTATCATATTGGCCATAGGATATAGACTGTCTCAGTTCGTTACATTCAATTATAAAAATGTAAAAAAGATATGTCATAGTCTAGGAGCTAGTCCATAATCATAATACAGTATCCACAACAAAGCGAACGCTTTGCCGGAAATGCACACATATCAAATAAACTCTCTTTAAAGTTGAGAAATAGAGGATATTACATGAGTGTCTTTTCATATTGAATTTATTAAACGAGTTGAATAAAATTATATAATGCGAGGCTCTGCCGAGCATTTAATCAATTTTATTCAACGAGTTTCATAAATTCAATGTGGAAAGTCACAAATGTAATATTCTTTTTATCACATGATAATTTTTCCTGTCGAAACATCAAAAATTCTTCTTTCTTTAGCTATTTAAACAAGTCAATTTGACCAACGTCTCCTATACTTTAAACGACGTCGACGTCAAAGGTTTATTACACTAACTAGTGTATTGTCATTTTTATGTAATGGCTTTATTACATTCCCGCGACGTCAATCGTGTGATAATAACGAATATCCAACAGTTACAGCCAAAACAGCACATCATAAGTTTGAAATTCCAGTTTTTGTTCAGTAATAAGGGCTTGTAAAAGTTACTAAATTACCTTCAATACTATATTTGTCCTGAATCACCCTTTAATTAATTAGAAAACCTAATTTGTATTGTTATAGCTTTTGAAAATGTCGATAGCCGCTTGACCCGGGAGTCGAAGATTCGAGTCCAACTGAGGTCACGATCGAGCCTAATCATAATTCACCAGTACTGGTCTTTCCAGGGAGAGGCCTCAAGAGTGTACGATCAATACTTCTTCTACTACGACTACTACTACTACTACCACTACTCTGCTACTGCTTCTGCTGCTGCTGCTGCTGCTGGTAATACTACTACTGCTACTTCTACTACTATTACTACTGCTGCTGCTGCTATTACTACTACTACTACTGCTACTTTTACTACTACAGCTGCTACTGTTACTGCTACTGCTAGTACTATTGCTACTGCTTCTGCTACTACACTGCTACTGCTGCTGCTGCTGCTGTTACTACTGCTACTGCTACTACTTCTACTGCTACCGCTGTTACTACTCTGTTACTGCTGCTGCTTCTACTGCTGCTGCCACTGCTACTGATACTACTACTACTACTATTACTACTGCTGCTGCTGCTACTACTGCTACTACTACTACTGCTACTGCTACGGCTAATTCTACTACTACTGCTGCTACTGTTATTGCTACTGCAAGTGACTATTTTTAGTGACATACATCGTCAGAGATAGCTACGTGAAATATTTTTAGTGCAGGCTTCTACAGTGAGTGTATTTGGTCATATGCATCGTCACAGATAGCCACGTGAAATGTCATCAGTGCATGCTTTTACAATAGACATATGTTTTTACATACATAGCCGCGTGAAATATCATCCATGCATGCTTCCACAATGAGTATATCTACTACTCTGCTGCTGCTGCTGCTACTGCTGCTGCTACTGCTGCTACTACTGGTACTACTCTGCTACTGCTGCTGCTACTGCTACTACTGATACTGCTACTACTGATACTGGTACTACTCTGCTACTGCTGCTGGTACTGCTACAACTCTGCTGCTGCTGCTGCTGCTGCTACTACTACTGGTACTACTCTGCTACTGCTGCTGCTACTGCTACTACTGATACTGCTACTACTGATACTGGTACTACTCTGCTACTGCTGCTGGTACTGCTACAACTCTGCTGCTGCTGCTGCTGCTACTACTACTACTACTGCTACTGCTACTGCTACTACTATTGCTGCTGCTGCTGCTACTGCTACTACTACCACTGGTACTTCTCTTCTGCTACTGCTGCTACTACAACTGCTAGTACTGCTACTGCTGCTGCTGCTACTACTACTGCTACTACCCTGCTGCTGCTGCTACTACTACTGCTACTACAACTGCTAGTATTGCTACTGCAGCTGCTGCTGCTGCTACTGCTACTGCTACTACTGTTACTACTACTGCTACTATTCTGCTGCTGCTGCTACTACTACTGCTACTACAACTGATAGTACTGTTACTGCTGCTGCTACTGCTACAGCAACTACTGCTACTACTCTGCTGCTGCTGCTGCTGCTGCTGCAGCTACTACTACTGCTACTACTCTGCTACTACTACTGCTACTACTACTGCTATTACAACTGCTACTACAACTGCTAGTACTGTTCCTGCTGCTGCTGCTGCTGCTGCTGCTGCTACTACTACTACTGCTACTACTGTTACTACTACTGCTACTACTCTGCTGCTGCTGCGACTACTACTGCTACTACTCTGATGCTGCTGCTGCTGCTGCTGCTGCTACTACTGTTACTACTACTGCTACTACTCTGCTGCTGCTGCTACTACTACTGCTACTACTCTGCTGCTGCTGCTGCTGCTACTACTGCTACTACTGTTACTACTACTGCTACTACTCTGCTGCTGCTGCTGCTACTACTGCTACTACTCTGCTGCTGCTGCTGCTACTACTACTACTACTGCTACTGCTGCCGCTGCTGCTGCTGCTGCTACTACTACTGCTACTGCTGCTGCTGCTACTACTACTACTGCCACTACTCTGCCGCTGCTACTGCTACTACAGTTACTATTACTGCTACTATTCTGCTGCTGCTGCTACTACTACTGCTACTACTCTCTTGTTGCTGCTGCTGTTGCAGCTGCTACTACTGCTACTACTACCACTGGTACTTCTCTTCTGCTACTACTGCTACTACTACTGCTACTACAACTGCTAGTACTGCTACTGCTGCTGCTGCTGCTGCTGCTGCTACTGCTACTACTGTTACTACTTCTGCTACTGCTACTACTACTGCTACTACTCTGCTACTGCTGCTACTACTACTGCTAGTACTACTACTGTTACGTCTACTGCTACTACTCTGCTGCTGCTGCTGCTGCTGCTGCTGCTACTACTGCTACTACTCTGCTGCTACTACTGCTACTACTCTGCTGCTGCTGCTACTACTACTAATACTGCTACTACTCTGCTACTGCTGCTGCTGCTGCTGCTACTGCTACTGCTACTGCTACCGCTTCTACTACTACTACTACTGCTGCTGCTGCTGCTGCTACTGCTATTATTACTACTGCTACTACTTCTGCTACTGCTGCAACTACTACTGTATACAAAATGGTTACTGTCAAATGCTAAATTTTATACAAAACTAATTCTTATAGTCAAATGATAAATGGTAATTCTGAAATTATTGAGCTTTATACATATATGATCAGGTTTTTTTTCAACTAATGAATGTCACTTTACGCCTTTGAAAAAAATCTACCTGACTGATTTGAAGCAGTAATATGTTGCACCTATTATGGGGACATGGAACCGTAACTTTCTGCTGTAAAATGCTTACTAAAATATCACATAGAGCGATGAACAATGAGTATATACTATATAAAGAATGCATTCATCCACTGATATTGTCAGCTATTTACTCAGCAATGAGCATTTAGCGTTTATTGTTTCAACAGTTAGCATTTACCATTGACAATTACCGTTTGACAGCCAATATATGATTCAAGCATTTAGTAAAAAGCATTTTTCATTAACGATTTGCCAATTAGAAAGGCGCATCGGCCTTCCACAGGCACATGTATATAGCATTTGGTATGTTGCATTATGAAAGGCCAGTGTACCATGGTAATGGCCAGTTGATAAATGCTCAATAATCAATATGATAAATTCAACTACTCAATCCGAAATGGCATTTTTAACGCTAAATGCCAAATACTTAATGCTCAATATTACATACATTGCATTTATTATTACATATTTGTCATTTTTTTGCATTACGTAATTAGAATATTGTTACTGCAATGTGTGCTGTTTTACAACAATTTCACTATAAGCACATCAACATATTATGTTTTATCAATGAATAGCAAATATAAAACCAGATTTTAAATTGACAAAAATGATGAAATGAAGTTTTTTTTCTTCAATTAAATTTCAAAAAGAATGAAAGGTGAGTATTACCATTATTTTTCTAGGACAATTTGTTCAAAAGATATTAAAGAAGTAAATAATGCATTTTTTCTTTTCTTTTCAGTGTATTATAACAAACGTTATGTTATTATTATTTATATTTTTATTGTATTTGTATTTCGTGCCATTTATTTGATCTTGCCTATGTAACATGTTTCCTTTTTGGCAACCAATAATAATAATCTTAAAGGAGTTCATCACAATATTTTGTGCGCAACTCAATCGCGCAGCAAGCGATATCCTCTGTAAAGTTCATATTTCGCCACCGAAAGTGCATAATTGTCGGATATGCAGCGCACTCGCGCAAAATATATCGTATGTACTGACAATATAGGTCGTGCATCCATATTTTACCTTTAAAAGTGATGGTGTTTTATTGGAGGAGTAGTTGTAAGAAGTACATTGTGGACAGCCAATTTGAAAGTAACTATTTCGTCCAGTAATGATGCAGCCGACTCCAAGTCAAATAAAATTCCAGAAAATCTTAACGTAGATATATCTCCTTCAAGTTCAAATGTGACTTCCTAAAAATGTTGTTATATTTTTTGTGCCCCATCCCGCATTTCACGTAGTAAGACCAGAGTTATGGCCCTTGATAGTCAAATTGTACATAAAGGGTCTAAACCTTTGTGTCGCATGTATCTCAAAATTATATGCGCCAAGAGTCATGAAACCACACAAGAATTAAATTCAGCATGCGAAGTTGTGCACCAGTGCTTTTATTTGAGGTTTCACTCAATAAAAACAGATTTATGTCCCTTGACGTGGTCAAATATATACGTAAATGGGATGTGAAAGCTTGTGTAGCACTTATCTCAAAAAAGTATTTGACCTAGAGGCATGCAACCTTAAAGGACCATTATTCCGCATGTGAGTAAGAATATTGGTTAAGAAACTGATAATAACATTGTGCAATTTGCTTTGTAAGAAAAAAAAATGTTCATAATTTTTAGGTGGGTGGGGTAATGAAAAATACCTTTATGGGTGGAGTGAATATTTTTTAATTTTTCTTGAAAACAAGCACGGGTTGATATTATTTTTTTGGTTTAGATTTTTTTGTCTTAGTTCTAGCTTACATAATATAAAATTTGGAAAAATTCTGTCCGCTAGATTTTTCATATTATTAAGAAATACTTTGTGTTTTTCTCAGTTTCAGATACTTTCGACATCTGTGAAGAGTAATTTTTCTGAGTTAATATATCTATATGTTGACATTTTATGCATAGTTATAGTGGTGTTATTAATTCGGATGCATAAACAGTAAGATCAGAGTGAAACTTTGGATAAAAAATTGTTTGCAGTAGTTTTATTATGACATGTATGTACTGTTTCTTCGGACAAAAATATCGATTTGGTGTTCTTAATAAACTTTGAATATTGAAAAAAGAAGCACGGGTACCTATTATTTTTATTTTTTATTTTAGCTTGTCATACATCAATCTATAAATATGCAAAGTTACAAAAAATTCTGTCCGCTAGAAATAATTGTGAAAAACATCTTTAAGTGATTGTTGCAGTGATTCAGGTATATGGCTATATATGCATTCTCAACAGATACGTTATTTTGCCTAGGACAAGTGTCTGCAGCTGGAAATCAATTTTGATTTTGAAATTTCAGGCTTGTTGTCTCGTCAGCATGATGTCCCATTAAGAATCAGATAATGTGTATTTATGGCACTGGCCATCTGATAAGCTTGGAACCTGGAACATATGCGCATTAATGTTTAAAAGCAACTAATTAAGCCTCATAAGCGAATATTTAATCGATTGATCATTTACACCGTTTTGTGTACGCGTATCAAATACACCTTTTACTATATCCCTCACACGATCAAGGAAACTTGAAAGCGACATTTTATGATAACTGTTTTCAAGATTTCAAAATTTTATTTCAACTGACCTATGGTGGCCTCTGGATATAGACGATTATGTACAGGAAAATGTAACACCTGATTTCATTGGTCAGTGAATTTGGTGCATTCTGGTATTTTGTCCGAGGATCATACTAATTCAATTGTCTTAAAGCTAAATAATATGTCTTTAAGTTAATTCAATTTAGTACGACCCAGGGTCATACTAATTGGAATATGTCCGACCCTGGGTCGTACTAAAGATGGCGGCTGTAATTGAGGGTCATACTAAATCGGAATTGTCTTAAAGCTTATTAGAATATGTCCGACCCAGGGTCATACTAATTGGAATATGTCCGACCCTGGGTCGTACTAAAGATGGCTGCTGTAATTGAGGGTCATACTAATTCGGAATTGTCTTAAAGCTAATTGGAATATGTCCGACCCAGGGTCATACTAATTGTAAATATGTCCGACCCAGGGTCATACTAATTGGAATATGTCCGACCCAGGGTCGTACTAAAGATGGCTGCTGTAATTGAGGGTCATACTAATTCCGAATTGTCTTAAAGCTAATTGGAATATGTCCGACCCAGGGTCATACTAATTGGAATATGTCCGACCCAGGGTCGTACTAATTCGAATTGTCTTAAAGCTAAATAGATTTATCTTAATTCAGGGTCATACTAATTCCGAATTATCTTAAAGCTAATTGGAATATGTCTGACCCAGGGTCATACTAATTAGAATATGTCCGACCCAGGGTCGTACTAATTCGAATTGTCTTAAAGCTAAATAGATTTATCTTAATTCAGGGTCATACTATTTCGGAATTAGCTTAAAGCTAATTGGAATATGTCTGACCCAGGGTCATACTAATTGGAATATGTCCGACCCAGGGTCGTACTAATTCGAATTGTCTTAAAGCTAAATAGATTTGTCTTAGTTCAGGGTCGTACTAATTCGATTTAGTATCATACAAATTGAAATTGTCTGACCCAGGGTCGTACTAAATGAAATAGCTTTAAGCTAATTCTCAACCAGGGTCATACTAATTGGAATATGTCCGACCCTGGGTCGTACTAAATCGAATTGTCTTAAAGCTAAATCGGCATTTTCGACCCTAACGGTACGCCATACAGATTTATAGATGCCTGCCTATGTCGCATGATTTGTCGAAAAGTCCCCTCACAGTAGTAGCCAAGGTATTTTAAAAGGAAATACAGTGTAGATGTCCGGTAACCGGACGCCTACCCTGCATTCTAGCTGTCCGGCAACAAGACGACTAGCCTCTCCGCTAATGTTTTTCTAGCTGTTCGGCGATCTTTTTACATACGAATACTGTAATGAATAAATTTATTGTATCATATTTTTTTGGCATATGTTTGATTATTATACCTCACTTTTGTCTACAATGGTAAAATCCCATTACCCGAAAAAGAGATATTTGGACTATCAGAAACATTTTCAGCCTTTTTGACACGTGACCAAGCGAAAGTGACTGTCAGGTCATGTGACCGCGCTGATATTTTGAATGTCATATAAGGGCAAATAACTGCTTCAATTTTTTAGCCAAATGATTGCCTCCCTTGTACACAATGTCATATTGTAATGACGTCACTATTCAATGTGTACACAGGTGATTACCGCGCTAAAGATGAAACTGTTGAATTAAAAACATTTTTAAAAGTTTTTTATGTGCTTGATTTTGTTCGGTATAATAAAATAAATATCATATGACAGCGTGTGTGACATTGATATTGTCAACCCTCGAAACAGAATGTCACCACTCGGCTTTCGCCTCGGGTGACATTCTGCCCTCGGGTTGACAATATCAATGTCACACACGCTGCCATATGATATTTATATAATATTCACCTGTAAGGCTTATACAATATTTTAAAATTGATTACCGGACGCCTAGAAAACCCCTATAGGATAGGATAGGATAGGCTAGGCGTCCTGTTACCGGTCGGCTAGAACACTGGCTAGGTTTCTGGTTACCGGATGTCTAGACACTTCCGTTTATAAAATCAGGGCACTAGACAACTTTTGGGGACAGGTACCCATACCCAAAGGAAGGGGAATTTTTCGACATTTTAAGATGAAAAGGGGAAGTTTAAGCCATGTATATGTAACTACTTTTCACACTTATTAATACTGTTTTCAATCATTTCTAACTGGTGTGTCTATATTGCAACAGTAATCTTCCTTAGAGGCGCTATATAATATTAAAAGAAAGAGTTAATATCTATTTGTGTCAAACAACCTATCATCAGGGGAATTTTCTTCTGAGAAAGGGGAAAAAACATATTATTTCAGGAGGGGAATGGTGCCCATATTCGGCCCCAAAAATGGCCAAACGAGTGCCCTGAAAATGGTAACTGTTTTTGCTGTGGGTCTCATAAGTCATTTTATTTCTGTCTGGTGACTACTCTCTTTCCATTATTGTTGATTCAGAATGTTTTGTAACAGGATGATTGTATATGGATAGTGGGAATTTATGCCATATAATGAAAATCTTTTTATTTTTGAATTTTTTTAGCCTTGCTGTGTGTAAAACAGTTTATGATCCTTTAAAAAATAGATTCATAGTATAATAACTTTTAAAGTATCTTGTGGTAAGTTAATGAAACCTTTCAAAATCACATTATTAATTTAGTAGTCAGTTTTTGATTTTTAGTGATGTTTACGGTACATGAAATGTATCTTCTTTCAGATAATATTCCTTGTTCCTTTGATGGTTCATTCCACTACAGCTGGTTCATATACCCTACAACAGCCAGGAAATTGGTCTGTTTACTTTAAGATCTCAAGAAAATGTAACATTCTTTGGATGTGCTTTGAGGAAGCAGGTAAGTAACAGGCAGCTAAAGGCTCTTATTATAATTTTAATGCAGTATATTATTTATTTATACCTCTGTCTAGGTTTTGCTAGAGACAATTCAAAATAAGTCTACTTCTACACTAATGATTTGTACAATGTATGTACATGTACTATGACTATTGAATGGCTTTTAAAAACTGGCATTATTGAAATTTAATTTCAACAGTCTGGTTTTGAGGAGGATCAGTTGATGTAAAGTCTTCATTACATTGGCTATTAGCCTGGGAAAAGTTTGTGGCACTCAATAAGTACATGGATAATTTGAATGCTTAACACTACATGTACATGTGTATAAGTTGATATCTCATTAAGTTGTAGAATAGTTCTAAATAATAGGAATTTTAATTAATTATTTGAAGTAAATCAATTAATTGTAATTTAGTTTAATTGTAATATGATTATTTTTAGATTTAATTAACCTATTCTTGACATAGACATTGTTATGTGATTGAATTTTTTTACCAGTTTTATTGCACCAAGAATATGGATTAGAATGAAGACTGTAAAGGTTCCTGAGATACATGAAGATAACAGATACTTTTTCCAAAGACTTTTAAATCTTTTTTCAGGAAGGCAAGTGTTTCCTCTTGTTTATGACAACAACTCAGTTGGTTAAGGGGCAGACAACTTGTGAGCATGGTACATCACTACATGTTTTGGTATTCCATTTTGACAATGCTGCTAGCTAGAATAGAAATAACATCTTGCTGTGGTATGGTCTGTGGAGAGTTTTACTAGGTAACAACCATTTTTGATAGCTGTTAAAACAGTGTATACTTTTAACCATTAGGCTGCATGAGGCAGCTATGTCTGCCTTTGCAACCAGTGCAGATCAAGATCAACCTGCACATCTGTGCAGTCTGATCATGATCTGCAGTGTTTGATACTTAGTCAGCAAATTTTCTATTAGAACCCCCTATAAGCTATAAATGGTACTGTCTCTATTTAAAGATGGAGTAGTCCATTTTACAAATTTAGCAGGTTAAGGGTTAACACAATAAATGCAAAAAATGTGTTTTAGAACATCCTATTTGCAGTAACCAAAATCTACAAACAAAGTACATTTTATATACTGACAGCACGCTGTTGTCAGTCTGTTTGTCAATGTTTTAGAGCATTGGTTGTAAGAATCATCTATTATCAAATAGTGATAACCCTGCTTTTATTAAATAAAGCGACTCCCAGGTTAACTATTTAAAATAAAATGTTTTACTTATTTGTTACAGGATATCACAGATCGATTGAATATTCAACAATGATCACAGACCATGCAAAGTTTGAATCTGACTTGCACTTTTGAATTTAGAAGAATCTGTGGAGGAGGGTGAATGCTGAGACCTTTAATAATACATGATATTGCTGACACAGTGTGTCAGTCATCAAAGAAATGTCATAAAAACACAGTTGGTCAACAAAGATTTAAATCCTGTCACATTCTACCAGTGGAGAAATATCTTATCACAATATTTTAAACTTTTGAAGAAGATAACCAAGTATTACCACTTTATCATGTCTGCAGAAACACCTGGATTGTTAGTCTTAAAAGTGACAGTCCAGTTAACTTACTAAAATCTACTCCCCCTTGCCAAACGAATATTATTGACATGGAATGACACGAGCCTGACAATGGTACCTGTATGAACTCATAAGAGAATAGTATTTGTCTGAAAAGTCAAAGGATTCTGTTTGTCCCAAACCACTTGAACTGAGATTGGATTGACGAGGATTTTTCTGAGAACTGAAAAAAGGAAGTGAATATAAAAGATAGAAATTGTTGTTGAATTCAAACGTTTTAATATACAGCACTTTAGCCCGTTTTGCTGTTCATATAGATATGTTTAGCTGTTAAGGTTAAACATCAAGTAAAGGTTGTAGTTTCAGTTACCTACATTAAAGTATTGGCTGGAAATAAATATTTACTTTTCACCAGAGTTTGTAGCAGTGTAACCTTCATCAAAAGTTAAGCTGTTGTGTTAATTATTAAAGTATTTTTAGCTCACCTGTCACAAAGTGACAAGGTGAGCTTTTGTGATCGCGCGGTGTCCGTCGTCCGTCGTGCGTCCGTGCGTCCGTAAACTTTTGCTTGTGACCACTCTAGAGGTCACATTTTTCATGGGATCTTTATGAAAGTTGGTCAGAATGTTCATCTTGATGATATCTAGGTCAAGTTCGAAACTGGGTCACGTGCCGTCAAAAACTAGGTCAGTAGGTCTAAAAATAGAAAAACCTTGTGACCTCTCTAGAGGCCATATATTTCAAAAGATCTTCATGAAAATTGGTCAGAATGTTCACCTTGATGATATCTAGGTCAAGTTCGAAACTGGGTCACGTGGGGTCAAAAACTAGGTCAGTAGGTCTAAAAATAGAAAAACCTTGTGACCTCTCTAGAGGCCATATTTTTCATGAGATCTTCATGAATATTGGTCAGAATGTTTATCTTGATGATATCTAGGTCAAGTTCGAAACTGGGTCACGTAGGGTCAAAAACTAGGTCATTAGGTCTAAAAATAGAAAAACCTTGTGACCTCTCTAGAGACCATATTTCTCAATGGATCTTCATGAAAATTGGTCTGAATGTTCATCTTGATGATATCTAGATGAAGTGCGAAACTGGGTCACGTGGGATTAAAAACTAGGTCAGTAGATCTAAAAATAGAAAAACCTTGTGACCTCTCTAGAGGCCATATTTTTCATGAGATCTTCATGAATATTGGTCAGAATGTTCACCTTGATGATATCTAGGTCAGGTTCGAAACTGGGTCATGTGGGGTCAAAAACTAGGTCAATAGATCTAAAAATAGAAAAACCTTGTGACCTCTCTAGAGGCCATATTTCTCAATGGATTTTCATGAAAATTGGTCAGAATGTTCATCTTGATGATATCTAGGTCAAATTCGAAACTGGGTCACGTGCGGTCAAAAACTAGGTCAGTAGGTCTAAAAATAGGAAAAACCTTGCGACCTCTCTAGAGGCGATATTTTTCAATGGATCTTCATGAAAATTGGTCAGAATGTTTACCTTGAAGATATCTAGGTCAAGTTCGAAACTGGGTCACGTGGGTTTAAAAACTAGGTCAGTAGATCTAAAAATAGAAAAACCTTGTGACCTCTCTAGAGGCCATATTTTTCATGAGATCTTCATGAATATTGGTCAGAATGTTCATCTTGATGATATCTAAGTCAAATTCGAAACTGGGTCACGTGGGGTCAAAAACTAGGTCAGTAGGTCTAAAAATAGAAAAAACCTTGTGACCTCTCTAGAGGCCATATTTCTCAATGGATCTTCATGAAAATTGGTGAGAATGTTCACCTTGATGATATCTAGGTCAGGTTCGTAACTGGGTCATGTGCGGTCAAAAACTAGGTCAGTAGGTCGAAAAATAGAAAAACCTTGTGACCTCTCTAGAGGCCATATTTTTCACGAGATCTTCATGAAAATTGGTGAGAATGTTCACCTTGATGATATCTAGGTCAAGTTTAAAAGTGGGTCACGTGCCTTCAAAAACTAGGTCATTAGGTCAAATAATAGAAAAACCTTGTGACCTCTCTAGAGGCCATATTTTTCAATAGATCTTCATGAAAATTGGTCAGAATTTTTTATCTTGATGATATCTAGGTCACATGTGCTCAAAAACTAGGTCACTATGTCAAATAATAGAAATAACGACGTCATACTCAGTTGAACACTGGGTGATGTGGGGATAGGTGAGCGATTCAGGACCATCATGGTCCTCTTGTTAGAAAAAGGAATTTAGTATGTATGTTGCCATGGTAACATAATTCAAATTATATTTCATTGAAATTATGGATTTGTATTTCAATAAGGGATCTACATGGTAAAAGAATGTTCACTTTCTTCAGTATTGTCAGTTGTAACTAGCCAGTGAAAAAAAACAGATTATGAGGAAAGGGATGACTGAAATGTTTATTCTTACGATAACTACTTTTGTTACAAAACATGACTGTTTTAAAGTTTTTATGTGAAATTTTCAGATTTCTTTCCTGAATACTTGTACTTTCAGATATTTAACTTATTAGAAATACTTTTTAAAATAAGCTCTTGTTTTTAAGTATTATTGTAGGAAAAGGGAATTTAAATTTGTTGCCATGGTAACACAATTTTCTTAGAAAAATGGAAAAAATTTAATTAGCTGTACTTTCTAGTATTCTAGATAAGCATAAACAATAAAAAATCAATAGTAATATATGTTTCATTTATTTCAAAATAGTAATTTATTACCAGCAGGTAAAAGGCAAGTTATGAAGAAACAATGACAGAAATGTCTTATTCTTATAGTTATTACTCATGTTACAAACAGTGTCATAACACAAAACATTTTACTTTTTTAACATGGAATTTTGAGATAATATTTTTGAATATATACCACTTTATAATATTCAAGTTATCTGAAACACTTTTCCAAATTTAGCTTGTTTTTAAAGTATTATTGTAGAAAACAGAATCAAATGCATATGTTGCCATGGTAACATAATTTAATAATGTTTTTATAGAAAATATGAAGGACTTTAGCCAGCTAGATGTTTGCACTTTAAGTGAATATCTAAATATTCTTTGTAAAAGAAGATTCATTTATTTAAAAACAGCCAGTGATTACCAATAAGTGAAAACACAAACTGAAGAAATAACGACTGAAATAGTTTATTCTTGTGGTTATTTCCCGTGTTACGAAATCTGTCATAAAACCAAACATTTTTTATCTTTTCACATAAAATTTTCAAATTTTACTTTTGAATACATAAACCTCTAAATATTCAACTTATAAGAAACACTATTTTAAATTAAGCTTTTATTTTTAAGTACTATTGTAGAAAAAGCAATTTATTGCATATGTTGCCATGGTAACGCAATTTGAACAATGTTTTCATAGAAAATTTGAAAGATTTAAATTGGCTGTATTTTTCTGTTTTAAGTAAGCATCACAAAAATAAAATTTCATAGTAATAGAAGGTTCTTTTTTTTCCAAGGTTGTCATTTATTACCAGCATGTAAAAGACAAGTTATGAAGAAACAATGACAAATCTATCTTATTCTTGTGGTTATTACCCATGTTACAAAAACTGTCATAAAACCAAACATTCTTAATATTTTCATGGGAAATTTTCGGTTTATTTTTGTAAATACATATGCCTTAAAATATTTTGCTTTTTAAAATCCTTATTTCAAGCGAACATGTTTTTTTTTTAAGTTTTATCATAGAAAAGGGATTTTAATATATTTGTTGCCATGGTAACACAATTTTAGAAATAGTTTTACAGAAATTGTTGTATATTTTAATAGATTATCATTTTGTGTATTAAGAAGGGATCTTACTTATATCATGCAATTGTAACAAAAGATAATTTATTTCAGAATTGTTAGCCATTACCAGTATGTGAGAAATAAACTAGAAAGAAAGGATAACTGAAATGTACTGTTTTTATTTTTAATATCTATGTTACAAAATCTGTCATAAAATTGACACTTTTGAAGATTTTCATCTGAAATTTTCAGGATTTATTTCTGAATGAATATACTTTCTAAATATGCAAAAACCTGAAAACGTCAAAATTCCTCATCTGGACCCATTTTCTCAGTCATGGTCACATTTGTTGTTTTCCACTGGTGGATTTAATAAACAGAACATATTTTGCGTTGGTCAATAGTCAGGTTTCACGCGTACTGTCATCTCGCGTGGACCTATTTCTTTTCAATTTTCAGCACTTCCTTACGCTCTGGAAATACCTGTGCTTTAAGCTTTTCATCTACAAAAAATATTTGCACTCGGAAAAAACAATACAGAGCAAGAGTATATGAAGATTTTTGGAAACTCGTCAAATCGTTCAAAAGGTCCTTTTTGATGTCTTAAGTGTCAGTATATGCCTCGGATGTCATATATTTCCGTATACGAGAGCTGCAGACCTAGACATTTCAGAAATCTATTTTCAATATGAATTTCGTGTAATGGTTGATTCTACGGAAGCGTGAAAGGACCATCAGACGCTAATACATTTTAGTACGCTACGGCTACAGAAAGGTTATGGCGACTTTCTAGCTTTAATGGTGGAAGATCCCAGGTTCCCCTCCGTGCAATATGTTCACGAGCGGGCACCTGGTTAGAACCACTGACCTTCCATAAAATGAGATGGCGTCCTCGCATGAAGAATTCACAACCCCGAGTGAGGCTCGAACCTACATCGATGAGGGGCAAGCGTTTCAAAATCAGCGACCTTAACCACTCGGCTAAAGATAAAGTAAAAGAAATGTATTCTAGCATTAGGTAAAATGGTGAAAAATTAAAGGTTTGATATATCTTTGAGTTTGTTATGGTGATTAAATATCATTAAATTGAAATTAGATCATATGATATTACAAAGTTGCATTCATTTTGGCTTCAAGTTTAAACTTGATAAATTGCAATTTCTATGTTGTCGTGTCGTGGGTACATTCTTACTTTAGCATGTGGGCACATTTTGGTTTGGGTACGTTTTGACCTGCAGCCAAGGAAACTGCTATTTCATTTAGCTTTAATGCTTTCTCCAGCTGTTTCCCTTTATGATGCATAGTCTTTGACATTAAAGGGTTATACATCAAGATTTTCATAGAACTTTAATTTGTTTTTCAATTGTAACTTAAGTTTTAATGAGAGTAGGCAGTATTTGAATTTTAACAAAGATATTAATTTAGTGTGTAAATAATTGTTGAAAACTGTCAAATGCATCTGAGGGCCTCTGAATAAAAGGCCAAGGCAACAATGACTTCCATATTAAGAACGGTTTACAATTGTTAACTCAAGAACGCTTTTGCCTCATGAGATTAGGGATTGTAATCAATAAAAGTATATTTAACACTAGTTCGAGGGATCTGTATGTCGAATGTTAAAGTCGCATTGAAACTGATACGAGCTCGTATCTTCATCTTTCACGGTGTATACCCATATCGGATCCCTCTCTGTGGTAAATGAGAAAACGGACCCCTCTCTGTTCGCGCACAGGACACTGTCTGTGCTAAACCATGAACTCCAACGTCAGTCAGCTCGGAAAATCAAATTTTTCGTCCTAAACACATTTTTGTGCATAAAAACATATGGCCCACGGAATGACGTAGCTATATACCATTGCTTTTTTATCGTTACATTTGTTTTATCAGTTGACACAAGTCCAAACGAAGATGGAATATAGCCGGAGGTACTGGCTTGGATGAACATCGTGCGATGTTTATGAAACTTAAATACGACTTTCCTTGAATATAGCAAATATCTCGTACCTTAGATGTGAAGCCGTTGATCCTATCTTATTTGTAAATACACAATATGTGGATATTTTCATCATATTTCCTTAAAAACGCTCTACTTTCGATTTCGTTAATGCACGGGATCGCTCTCAGTCGGCTCAATTTTGCCTCACAGGACACCTCTTGACTCTCTACACACGGCACGGGAACCCTCTCGGACACAATTATTTTTCTATCGGCACAGGTGCTCTCTCACTTTAACTTCAATGTTAGAGTTATGAAATGGTGTTCGTATTTAAAAGCAAAACAATAATTATAGGTTATTAGTTATGCACAAGTTTTGCAGCAGAAATAGATAGTACGACTTTAGGAGCGCAATATTCTTCCGCTAAAGAACGATCGAGTGCATATTTACCGATGCAAAGATAACCTTTTTATTACATACGCATACAAGGTAATGTAACTGCACTATAATTTTGTTCAATAGTCTGAATAAGATTGACAATATTGAACTAAATAAAAAAAAGTTAATGCCACGACACATATTCAGTTACGCCACGCATCCGATATGAAAGTCAGGCGTCAGTGTATGTACCGATGTTTTCGATACAGACTTGTGTGCCCGTGTACGTACCGATGTTTTCGGTACAGACTTGTGTGCCCGGGTGGACAGGGGTTTGTTATGATAAAAACAGATGTGTCGCTGAACCTTTTCAGACTAGCTATGCATGAATGGCCCATCTTTGTACCAAATAAAATTATACAAATTCGCGTTTAAAAGTTATTTGTATATCACTAAGATATCTACGGAAGAGCATTAGTGCCAGGTGCGTTTTTTTTTATTAACTCGAAATTTCGAGTTACTATCTTGCCCTTTCATCAGCAAAATCTGAACGTCCGTCCGTCAGTCAAAGGCCAAAAATGTAATGGACGACTTTTGACTCTACAAAGTAGAATCATCTATATATACATCCATATATTGTACCGAACATGTAGATACTTGAACATATACTACAATACATCAATGTATGGCATACTATTATAGCATCTAAAGCTACTCCAGATTTCAAATTGTATCCAGGATATATACTCTCATTTACATGTATGATATATTCATGTGTTAGGGGCTCGAACTAGGTCGAAAATCTTCCAGACATGGTCAGAATAGTAAAATATTCTAAGTTTGAATTCTTCCCGGTCACCTTCTATGACCTCTCATCAAAATCAAGGTCTGTCAAGGTACCCGGTCTTGGTTAGACTCATAATTACACTTTCATTTAGGTATGTCTATATTTCATTGACATATGGGCTCAAACTAGGTCAGAAAAAAGTTCCAGACTTAAGCATGATTTAGGCACCTGAGGTCTTCCTCCAACATAAAAGCTGAGAAGTCGCCTGTGTCGGTGCGATGTTACACCCAAAAAAATCAATAAATAAAGAAACATTGTTTAAATTTCAAGATAGGTAACTCGAAATTTCGAGATAGTAACTCGAAATTTTGACTTAGTAACTCGAAATCTCAACATAGTGTCTCGAAATTTCGACTTAATAACTCGAATCTGGCACTAATGCTCTTCCGTAGGTATCAGTAAATTTGATAATAAAATTTAAATATAAATGTTATGTGAAATTGCTGATTTATTTTCAATTTAAAAGCATATTAAGGGAAGTAAAAACACAATGATCTATACCCTTAGAAACAGATGTGGTTTTCAATAAGAATACCATCTCAAAATTCTAACACTGAAGTTGAGGGTGCCGATAGAAATTTTGTCGAAGAGGGTTCCCATGCTGGGTGCAGAGTCAAGAGGGATCCTGTGAGGCAAAATTGCACCGACTGAGAGGGATCCCGTGCATCAACGAAATCGAAAGTAGGGCGTTTTTAAGGAAAATCTGATGAAAATATCCACATAAAGTGTGTTTACAAGTAAGATGGGATCAACGACTTCGCATATAAGGTACCAGATATTTGCTATATTTAAGAAAGTCGTATTTAAGTTTCATAAACATCGCACGATGTTCATCCAAGCCAGTACCCTCCGTCTACATTACATCTTCGTTTGGACTTGTGTGAACTGATAAAACAAATGTAACGATAAAAAAGCAATGGTATATAGCTACGTCATTCCGTGGGCCATATGTTTTTATGCACAAAAATGTGTTTAGGACGAAAAATTTATGGAAAGGTTTAGTGCATGACCAGTTTGAACTAAAATTTCAATATAACAAAAAGAAACTAAAACAAACTGTAAGTTAGATCTCTTGACGAATTGATTGACTTTTTCTTGAATTTGAAATTCAGTACATATATTTCATAATCATATGAATTCCAAAATTTACATGAAAAATATTTCTGAGAAAGGTTCTCGACTACACGAAAAAATGTAACAAAAGTCACACATTTTTATCCTAATTTACTGGACACTACGGCCCTGGAAAACAGAAGAAAAAGCTGTGTCTTGCAGACACAGCTAAGTGTCGGTGCGGATCAGAGGAACAAACACCATTCCACGTCCTGCAGAGCTGTTCCTATCTGGAAGAATTGTGCCACTGGTTATTCGGGTACCTATTCGTGTGAGCGATACCGCCCTCGTGTGATTAATGTACATGTTGGTGAACAGGAAATTCACACCTATAACAGGTAATTATTCCGTATTTTACTGAAGATTTGAAAAGTTTTAGTATTAAATGTGTAAGATCATACCTTAACTATATCCATGTCAAATACCTATCTCATATGATCTGAATAACTGTGAAAAAAAACGTTTTTGTCGCGAAAATGAAGATATTTTAATGCGATAGCATATATTTTCACGATTAATGGTATTATTTCGGAATTTTTTGTTAGGAAAATGAAAAGCAGTCATTCTGTGTATTAGCCATTGCTTTCCTTTCACAAAAACTTGAAGCACAGTAAAATAAGATCTATTTTTTTTCGAAGATAGTGTGTAGAAAATAAGATACCTCTGACGATGTACCATGGCACCATCCTCGTTGTTTCTGTCAATCTAGCGGATACCGTCCTCGTTATTGAAATGAACATTACATTGACGCAGACCCCATTTCTAAAATTTAGCGATAATATGCAATGACAAGCTAAGATAAAGATAAAACTTTGGTCTTTTATACCCTCCAGCTACTGGAAGCAGCCTATCCGAAGAAAAAACGTCTCACATAATTTCTTCAATTTCGCTTTTTAATCTTAATAAGATCCATCTACATAGAAACATTCTTATGTGTATTTTCAATTGAATATTGCGACTTCCGTACGTTTTGTCTTGTAATTTAAGTTGTTAAGGGGTACAAAATGTTTGCAACAAAACCAAAGTTAAATTTGTTCAGAAATTCTATGATTTTTGTCAAATATTTTATTGCGATCGACCCATGTTTAGCTTCGTTTTGAGGAATAAAGCCAGTAATTCGGTCGAAAATGTGCTTCGTTTGAGAAGTCGAAAGAAGTCAGTAGTAAACAGATCCTTATTTCCCCAATATTTTGTGCGAAAATTCGTGTAGATAAGTGCATTAATCACATGTTTTTACTGCTAGAATACATAATGCATGAAATGAGATGAGATATGTTTATACACTCCACATTCAAGTTTTGCAGGGGGTTTATTGTGCGGACAGGAGCATATACGCTCGTTACTTTAACTTATGATAGAACTTTCATGAAAAATAGGTGTTGGAAAAAGTGATGTTCTATTAAGGTTTGTCGAACAATTCAAGCCTCGAGGAATTTGCCTATTATCCAAATGTTGAAAGCAGAGTCAAAATAGTGGGAAATGAAAAGAAACTAAAAGCGACGAGAAATTTTGCTTTTTTTTTTTTGGTAACTATTTGTACATTTTTTCAAAGTTATTACAGCTCGTCTGATACTTAAACTTTAACAAAGCAGCGTTTGATTCTGTCGATCGTATGTATTGATGGGAAAGTCTTTTATTATAATAATGCGGCACTTGAAGTAGTAGATGACTTCAGTTATCTAGGAATTAAATTTAACTACGATTGTAACTTCAATAAAACTAAAATGTATTTGGTTGACCAAGCTAGAAAGGCTATGTATGCTCTGTTGAAAAAAAACATGTAGGAAGTTGCAGCTTAGTATTGATTTACTGTTACATTTATTAAAGTCTGTGGTTCAATCAATATTATTGTATGGATCAGAGGTATGGGGATGTGGTGATGTTAGTATTGTTAAAAGTTTTCAGCTTAAGTTTTTAAAAACATTGCTGAAAGTTAAAAAATCAACACAATATGTCATGGTTTTTGGTGAGCTTGGATTACCAATAGATATTATTAATTAGAAATAGAATATTGAACTACTGGTGTACAATTTATTAAATGGTAAACAAGAAAAGATAAACTGTATACTTTACAGGTTCATGTTAGACTCCATCAGCAAAATGTGAATTATTGTTCTTGGATTTCATATGTAAAAGAATTTTTAGAACAACTTGGATTTGCTGAATTCTGGTTAAATCATTTAGTACTTTCACAGGTGTATTTCCGCAATATTCTTATTTTAGAATGTCCCTACTTTAATTTGGACAGAGTAAAATATATACAAAATGACTTTCAACTGTCAAATGTAATGTCATTTCAACGTTTATTTCAAAGTAATGATAGTACTCTTTTTTTTTTTTTGAAGTTAGCATTGTTTGTACAGAAAATACTTCAAATTTTTAGGTAGGGATAGGTTTTTGTCACTGGCAGTTATTTGCTGGCCATTTAAAACAATGTTTTTCAACCTGGTTAATTCTAAATGTACACCATCTATTTTTAGCTTACAAAATATTTGTATCAGGTCTATTATGACCGTAAAACTACTGTTTTATTTTATGTATTAGTATTTGTTTTGTTAAATTTGTTGTTATTATAATGCTGATGCCCGTATAGGCCTAGTTATAAATACAATCTTGAAATCTTGAATCTCACAGAATTCCTCCCTTGACGTACATTTAACGTTTACAACCGCTGCGAGGAGTGTGTGAACAAACACTAAAAAGAATCTGATACCAAGACTTCCATATCTGCTTCTGTTTCTTCAGTTAATCACCTGTAAGACACTTATACAGTAGTGTATATTGTATGCACTTGTAAACAAGTCGCGTAATTAGCACTACCTTAATGGAGGGTGAGCCTATGAACAGAGGCGAATATTGCAAGATACGATAAAAGGCTGATTTATGAAGCCGAAGCCTCTCCCTAAACGAATACAGAACAGAACAGAACATATTCTTTATTAACTTGTACAACATGTACATCGTTAGATAACATACATTACAAACACAGATT